>NC_057736.1:10032668-10139757 GCF_004010195.1 Chiloscyllium plagiosum | reverse complement strand
CCCTCCTCTAGCTTATCTCTCCACGCTTCAGGCTCTCTGCCTTTATTCCTGATGAAGGGCTTTTGCCCGAAACGTCGATTTCGAAGCTTTTCGGATGCTGCCTGAATTGCTGTGCTCTTCCAGCACCACTGATCCAGAATCTGGATAATATCAAGGTTTGGGCTGACAAGTGGAAAATAACATCTGTATCAAATAAATGCCAGGCAATGGCCATCTCCACTAAGAGACAATCTAACACCACCCCTTGGCATTTAATGGCATTACCATCACTGAATCATCAATATCCCGGGGTTTACCATTGACACAACTGGACTTGCCATATAAATACAGTGGCCACAAGAACAAATCAGAGGCTAGGAATCCTGCAGTATGTAACTCATATTCTGACTTCCCATAGCCTTTCCTCCATGTACAAGAACATAAGAAGTAGGAACAGGAGTGGGCAATTCAGTTTCTCTAGCCTGCTCTGCCAATTTACACAATCATAACTGACCTCAACTCCATACAAAGGCATAAGTCAGGAGTCTGATGGAATTCTCCCCACTTGCCTGGATGAGTGCATAACACTCATGGAGTTTGACACCATCCAGTAGTAAACTAATTGATTGGCTTCACAGTCATAAACATTCCCTGCCTCCAGAACCAACACTTAATGGAAGGACTTTATGTACAATCTGCAAGATGCACTGGAAAAATTCAACAAAGATCCTTAGCACCTTCCACATCCAGGACTACTTTCATCTATAAGGACAAGGGCTGCTGATGCATGAGAACACTATCATCTGCAAGCTCTCCTTCAAACCACTCACCATCCTGACTTGGAAATATATCAGCACTCCTTCACTGTCACTGGGTCAACATTCTGAGGGCATTGTGAGTAAATTACAGCACGTGGACTGCAGCATTTCAAGAAGGCAGCTCACTACCACCTTCTCAAGGACAACTAGGGACGGGCAATAAATGCAGGCCCAGCCAAGGTCACTCAACTGCTTGCAGATCAGGTTCTCTGATGTGCATTCAATTTCAATTGTTTCTTTAATTCCCTGGAAAATTGAATTGAATTCACAGCATATGGGCCATCTCCATAGACAAGTGCAGCAACCTATTCAGTCCTTCAAGCTGATGTACCATTAAGTATAATCATAGGTGGATCATCCAATCCAACAGCCTGTTCCTACTTTTCCCCATATCATAGAGTCATTGAGATATGCAGCATGGAAACAGACCCTTTGGTCCAACTCATCCATGCCAATGAGATATCCTAAATTAATCTAGTCCCACTTGCCAGCATTTGGCCCATATCTCTCTAAACCCTTCCTATTCATATACCCATCCAGATGCCTTTTAAATGTTGTAATTGTTCCAACCTCTACCACTTCCTCTGACGGCTAATTCCATACACGCACCACCCTCTGCATGAAAAAGTTGCCCTTTGTGTCCCTTTTAAATCTTTCCCCTCTCACCTTAAATCTATGACCTCTAGTTCTGGACTCCCCCACTCCAGGGAAAAGACTTTGTTTATTTATCCTATTCATACCCTTCATTATTTTATAAACCTCTGTAAGGTCACCCCTGAGCCTCCGATGCTGAAGGGAAAACAGCCTAGCCTATTCAACCTGTCCTTATAGCTCAAACTCTCCAACCATGCCCACATCCTTGTGAATCTTTTCTGAACCCTTTCAAGTTTCACAGCATCCTTCCTATAGGAGGGAGACCAGAATTGCACACAATATTCCAAAAGTGACCAACCAATGTCTTGTGCAGCCGTAATATGACCCCCCAACTCCTGTACTCAATGCTCTGACCAATAAAGGAAAGCATAATAAATACCTTCTTCACTATCCCATCTACCTGCAACTCTACTTTCAAGAAACTATGAAACTGCACTCCAAGGTCTCTTTGTTCAGCAACATTCCCCAGGACCTTACTATTAAGTGTATAAGTATTTGAACCCGTTAGCCCTAAGTGCTATATCCAATTCCTTCTTGAAATTGTACTATGTTTTGACCTTGACTGCTTTCTGTGGTAGTGAATTGAATTTACAAAAAAGAAATCACCAGCACAAACACTCAATACTTGTTCAGTTCTGATTGCTCAGTTATAGGAAGGGTATTATTAAGCTGGAGATGTTCAGAAGCGATTTACCAGGATGTTGCTAGTATGGAAGATTTGAGTTATAAAGAAAGGCTGAATAGGTTGGGAATTTGTCATTAGATTGGAGAGATTGAGAGATGACCTTGTAGACGTTTTAAAGTAGTGAGAGTTAAAGATAGAATTAATGGCAGTTGTCTTTTCCCTGGGATGAAGGATTTAAAGACTAGGGGCCACATTTTAAAGTGAGGGGAGAAAGATTTTAAAAAGACATGGGGGGCAATTTGTTTACACAGAGGGTGGTTCATGTGTGGAATGAACTTCCTGAGGCAGTGGTTGATGTGAGCACAATTATAACAAATTTATAACAAATTTGTTGGAGGGATATGGGCAAAGAGCAGATAGGTGGGATTAGTTTAGTTTGGGATTATGATTGGCATGGACTGGTTGGACCAAAGGATCTGGTTCCATGCTGTATGACTCTATGACTCTATCTGGCCCAACTCCAAAGAAATTGGGAGCAGGAGTAGGCCATTCAGTCCTTCAAACTTGCTCCACCATTCAACATGATCATGGCTAATTCTCTATCTCAAACCATATTCCCCAGGCCCCTTTAATCCCTTTAAATAAAAAAAACTTGTCTTTCTTGAATGTATTCAGCAACTTGGCCTCACTGCCTTCTGTAGCTGAAAATTCCATAGGTTTGTCAACCTTGGAATAAATATTTTTTTCTTCATCTCAATCCTAAATTGTGTATCTCATATACTGTGAATAAAAGTGAAGATACCTATTTTTGTAGCAAAAACAGGAAGGCAGATTATTATCTGAATGGCGATAATTTAGGAATGGGGAGGTGCAACGAGACTAGGGTTTCCTGTCATTGAAAATATTGAAATATTGTGAGTAGTTTTGAACCCTGCATCAAAGGAATCCTTCGACCTTGGAATGGTCCAGACGAGGTTCACAGGAATGATCCCGGGTGAAGTAACTCCACAAAGGCTGGTATCCTGTTAACAAGTCACCCTTTATTTACACACTCATAGTACATGACGCTGACCCAGCTAGTTCAGAGCCAGCTCCTATAGACAACAGAATCCCTGACTCTCCTGTTTATATCCATCAGCCAGGACTCCCTGATTGGACAAGATTAAATTCCCCAATCAGGGAACTCACAATTCTATGAGATCCACCTAGCTGACCTCATTTAATCACTATACCAGGAATGAAGGGCTTGTCATAAAAGGGGCAGTTGAGAACTCTGGGTCTGTACTTGATGGAGTTTAGAGGATGAGAGGGAATCTCATTGAAACTTACAGAATACTGAGAGGCTGGGATAGAGTGAATGTGGAAAAGATGTGTCCACTAGTAGGAAAGACAATGATCTGACGGCACAGCTTTTAGTTGAAAGGACAACCCTTTAGAACTGATGAAGAGGAATTTCTTCTCCCAGAGGTGGGAAATTTCTGAAACTCACTGCCTGGGAGTCTGTTGAAGCCAAATCATTGAATATCATTAAAACAGAGATAGACTCTTGATTAGTAATGTGATCAAGAGTTACTAGATGAATGCAGAGTGTGGGATTGAGAAATATATCAGCCATGGTTGAATCGTGGAACAGACTCATTGGGCTAGGTGGCCAAATTCTGCTTCAATATCTCATGGTCTAAGCATGCAGGTGCAGCAGGTGGTAGAGAAGACAAATGGTATGTTGACCTTTACACTGAGAGGATTTGAGGAAAGGAGCAGGAATATTTTGCTGCAATCATAAAGGGACTTGGTGACACTTGGTCTCCTTATCTAAAGAAGGATGATCCGGCTGTGGAGGGTGTGCAACAAAGGTTTGTGACATGATTCCAGAGGTGGCAGGACTGATGTATGAACAGAGACTGGGATGGTTAGATTTATTTTCATTGCCATTCAGAAAAATGAGGGAGGACTCTCATAGGAACCTAGAAACTTCTAACAGAACAAGACAGAGTAAACATCATAAAAATGTTTCCAATGACTGGGAGGTCCAGAACATGGGTCACAATCTCAGGAGAAAATATAAAGATGGATAAATCTCTGGGTCCTGATCAAGTGCATCCCAGGACGTTGTGGGAAGTTACAGAAGAAATTGTGGGGCCCCTCACAGAAATATTTGTCTCATCCCTAACCATGAGTAAGATGCCAGAGAGCTGGAGGGTGGCTAATGTTGTGCCCTTATTTAAGAAAGGTGGTAAGGAGAAGCTGGGAAGTATAGACCTGTGAACCTGATATCAGTGGTGGGTATGTTGTTGGAGGTGATTCTGAAAGATAGGATTTATGTGCATTTGAAGAGGCAAGGACTGATTAGAGATAATCAACATGGTTTTGTGCGAGGGAAATCATGACTCACAAACTTTTTCAGGAAGTAACCAAAAAGATTGATGGTAGAGTGGTAGACAATGTACACATGGAGTTTAGATTAGATTCCCTTCAGTGTAGAAACAGGCCCTTCAGCCCAACAAGTCCACACCGACCCTCCAAAGAGCAACCCGTCCAGACCCATTCCCCCTTGACTAAAGCACCTAACACTACGGGCAATTTAGCATGGCCAGTTCACCTGACCTGCACATCTTTGGACTGTGGGAGGAAACCAGAGCACCTCGAGGAAACCCACGCAGACACAGAGAGAATCTGCAAACTCCACACAGACAGTTGCCCGAGGCAGGAATTGAACCCAGGTCCCTGGCGCTGTGAGGCAGCAGTGCTAACCACTGAGCCACCGTGCTGCCTCATTTAATAAAGCTTTTGACAAGGTTCCACATGGTAGACTAATTAGTAATTCGCAGATGACACCACAATTGCAGGTACAGTTGATTGTGAAGAATTTTACCTAAGATCACAAAAAGATCTTGATCAATTGGGTCAATAGGCTTAAGAGTTGCAGATGGATCTTAATTTGGATACATGTGAGGTATTGCCTTTTGGTAAAACAAACAGGGTAGGACTTACACAATTAAGTAGTAGTGTTATAGACAGACTGAGGGGTTCAGATACGTAGTTCTTTGAAATTTGTGTCACAGGTAGACAGGGTGGTTAAGAAGATGTTAGTACACTTGCCTTCATTGCTCAGACCTTTGAGTATCGGAGTTGAGAAGCCATGCTGATGTTGTACAGTACATTGGTAAGGCCTCTTCTGGTATACTATGTTCTGGTCGCCCTGCTATAGGAAATATATTAAATTGGAGGGGGTTCAGAAAAAAATTACCAGGATGTGCCAGTAATTGAATGTTTGAGATATAAAAATAGGGCTGGGACATTTTTCACTGGAGCATAGAAGGATGAAGGTTGATCTTATAGAGACTTATAAAATCATGAGGGACATAGATAAGGAGAAAGTGGGGACTGCAGATGCTGGAGATTAGGGACATAGATAAGTTGACTAGCAAGTGCCTTTTCCCTCGGGTGGGTGAGTTCAAAACTAAGGGGCATATTTTTAAACTGATACTGTCCCCTGGTTCTAGAATCCTCAATCAGGGAAAACATCCTTCCTGCATCTAATCTATTTAGCCCTGTTAGAATTTTATATGTTTCAATCAGATCCTGTTCACCTTTCTAAATTCTTGTGGATTCATGCCCAGTCAAACCAATCTCTTCTCATAAGACAGTCCTGCCATCCTTGGTATCAGGAGAAAGTGGGGACTGTAGATGCTGGAGATCAGAGTCAAAAAGTGTGGTGCTGGAAAAGCACAGCAAGTCAGGCAGCATCCTTAGAGCAGGAGAGTCAACAATTCAACCATAAGCCCTTCATCAGGAATGTGGGGGGAAGGTAGCTGGGAAGGTGATAGATCAGAGTGGAGGGTGGTGCAGATAGGTGGGAATGAAGATGGACAGGTAGGACAGTTCAAGAGGATGGTGCCGAGTTGGAGAGTTAGATCTGGGATGAAGTGGGGGGAGAGGAGATGAGGAAACTAGTGAAATTGACGTTGATGCCATATTGTTGGATGGTTCCAAGGCATAAGATGAGGCATTCTTCCTCCAGGCATCAGGTGACTAGGATTTGACAGTGGAGGAGGCCCAGGGGTTGCATGTCCTTGACGGAGTGGGAGGGGGAGTTGAAGTGGTTGGCCAAGGGGCAGTGGGGTCAATGTGGTCTCCTTTACATTGGGGACACAGGACACCAACTCATGGAACATTTCAGAGAACATCTCTGGGACACACGCACCAAACAAACCCACCACCCCACCTACCCACCCAGCCGCTCCACCCTCCGATCCGACCTATCACCATTACCCCCCACCTGCATCTATTACCTTCCCAGCTACCATCCACCCAGTCCCACCCCCCTTCCTATTTATCTCTCAGCCTCCTTTCCCCTCTCTACATTCCTGATGAATAGCTTATGCCCGAAAAGTTGATTCTCCTGCTCCTCAGATGCTGCCTGACCTGCTGTGCTTTTCCAGCACCACACGTTTCAATCCCTGGTATCAGCCAAGTGAGCCTCTGCTGCATTCCTGCTATGGCGAGCATATCCTTTCTTAGGGAGGGAGACCAAACTGCTCTAGGTGAGAGCTCAAAAACTCTCCATATAACTGCAGTACGATATCCCTAGTTCTGAACTCAAATCCTCTTGTAATAAAAGGCCAATATTCCATTTGCCTTCCTAATTGCTTGCTACACTTGCCTGCCTACTTTCACTGACTGGTTTACAAAAACACTTAGATTCATTTGTACATCCACAAGTTCTAATTTAGCCTAGTTCAGTACTAAGAGAAAGTGGGGACTGCAGATGCTGGAGATCAGAGCTGAAAAATGTGTTGCTGGAAAAGCGCAGCAGGTCAGGCAGCATCCAAGGAGCAGGAGAATCGACGTTTCGGGTATAAGCCCTTTCCTGAAGAAACGTCGATTCTCCTGCTCCTTGGATGCTGCCTGACCTGCTACGCTTTTCCAGCAACATATTTTTTAGTTTAGTACTAAAGCAACTTCCTCCCATGCACCCTGTTTCATCACCTATCACATCAGCAAAAACGCTTATTGATTCACGTAATCTGATTGATTATGCAGTGGTTGCAAATGAACTCATGTAAGACCTATTTCCAGAAACCATGTCTTTATTGCACACAAACCCATGTGAATCTGTGCCAGCCCCAACCTGGACAAGACACCAAATTCAAAAAATGATGGTTACTGTGGATGATCAAACAGCATTGTGTCCATCTCACGTACTGTGAGAAAAACCAAAAGAGTGCAGAAGGACCTACTTCCATTAGCAGAGAGGTCAATAACTAAGGAGCATAACTTCAAAGTAGTTGGTGAAAAGAATATTGGAAATTGAGTTTTTTTTTGCTCAGTAGGTGTCAGGTATCTCAAACACTGTCTGCAAGTATGTGGTCAAGACAGAAACATTTATGAAGCACTTGGAAATTTTGCATTTGAGGTGACCTACAGGACCCAGACCAAGAGAGGCAAAGGTTGCAGAGCTCTTTTTTTAGATGGCATGAGCCAAATGAGCTTCTTCTATGGTTTATGTTTTATGGTTTTCAGCTTCCCTTTAAATCCATCTGTGTTAGCTATCGCTATGGGGTGAAGTCCACAGTCCAATCATTCTGGGTAAAGAAATTGCTTATAAATTTGCTATTGGATTGATTGGAGACTATCCATTTATGGCCCTCAGTTCTAATTTCATCTACAAGCGGAAACATAACAACTTAACCATTTACAGTGTACGTTTATATTTCATGCTTGGAGTCAGATTGAGCAAAACCTTCTCTTCCTTTAAGATTCTCTTTAAAACCTTTGATCAGGTTTTTGACCATTTGTCCTCATATTGCCAAATGTGTCTCAATGCCAAATATTGCACCTGTGAAATACTTTGGGATACTTTATCATGTTTAAGATTATGTATACATTTAAATTGTTAATATTTTCAACACTCATGTGCTTTTCCAGCATCCCCTTAAATGCATTTATGATATTTGTCTTGACTACTCATTCTGGTGGTGAGATCTTCATACCAGCCACTCTCTCGGTAAAGGTTTTTCTTATGAATCCCCTAACATAATTATATTTAGGGTTCCTAGTTCTAGTTTCATCCATAATGGAAATATTATAACTTAATCAAAACGTTTATATATATCTGCATTCAAATTACATGTGGCAGCCCCAAATTTACTCTGAAAGCCCCCAAAACATCTAAGATAAAACCATCACTGTGAAACTAATCAGAGAAAAGTCACCCCACCCCACTCCCGTTGCGGTAGAATGGATAAGGTTAGTGAGGAGCTCACAGGCACGTTCTCGTTCAACCTTGCTGCTGATAAGTAAATGGAGCTGGGATTGCCATCTGCTGAGAGGGTGGAAGCAGGAGGATTATTTTCCAGTAGGGAAGAGAAGGAGGTTTCAAAGGGAAAGAGGTAAGAAGCAGTCTGCAGTAGAGAGGAACAGAGAAGGAGATGGAGGAATAAAGGAGGGGGAAACATAAAGAGACCACAAGAGCATTTGGGGAGAAAACAGTTTTAAAACCAAATGGAGAAACATTAGCTTCGTGGGAGTTGGGAAATTTTGAAATCAGTGAGATAATTAATTCCTTGCCAATAAATGTGTTGTTTCTAGTTTAAGGTTGCAAAAAAAACAAGTTATTATACAGTGGGAAATGTATTGGATGTTATTATCGTGAACACTGGGCCAACTATTAAATTTAACTCTACAATTGAAATTTGAGATACAGTTAAAAATGCAGTAATTTTTTAAGATTTGTTTTATATGTGGTGAAAATGCATTAGCTGTGACCTCACCAATCTGCAGGAAATCTGTTGAGAGTGATTGTTTCTTGTGTGCAGTCATGTGTTCGTGTTATCTTGGAAAAAGATTGTTGCTAACATATGTCTGTAATCTTGCACAAATTCCCAGGACCTGATCAGGTGTACCCTAGAACTCTATGGGAGGCTAGGGAAGTGATTGCGGGGCCCTCAGTTCTAAGGTATTTGTATTATTGATAGTCACAGGTGAAGTGCCAGAAGACTGGAGGTTGGCTAATATGGTGCCACTGTTTAAGAAAGGTGGTAAGGACAAGCCAGGGAACTATAGACTAGTGAGCCTGACGTCGGTAGTGGGCAAGTTGCTGGAGGGAATCCTGAGAGACAGGATGTATGTATTTGGAAAGGCAAGGACTGATTAGGGATAGTCAAATGGCTTTGTGCATGGAAAATCATGTCTTGCAAACTTGACTGAGTTTTTTTAACAAAGAGGATTGATGAGGGCAGAGCGGTAGATGTGATCTACATGGACTTCAGTAAGGCGTTCAACAAGGTTTCCCATGGGACATTGGTTAGCAAGGTTAGATCTCACGGAATACAGGGAGAACTAGCCATTTGGATACAGAATTGGCTCAAAGTAGAAGGCAAAGGGTGGTGGTGGAGGGTTGTTTTTCAGACTGGAGGCCTGTGACCAGTGGAGTGCCACAAGGATCAGTGCTGGGTCCACTACTTTTCGTCATTTATATCAATGATTTCGATGTAAGCATAAGAGGTATAGTTAGTAAATTTGCAGATGACAACTAAATTGGAGGTGTAGTGGACAGCGAAGAAGGCTACCTCAGATTACAACGGGACCTTGATCAGATGTCCCAATGGGCTGAGAAGTGGCAGATGGAGTTTAATTCAGATAAATGCGAGGTGCTGCATTTTGTGAAAGCAAATCTTAGCAGGACTTATACACTTAATGGTAAGGTCCTAGAGAGTGTTGCTGAACAAAGAGACCTTGGAGTGCAGGTTCATAGCTCCTTGAAGGTGGAGTCACAGGTAGATAGGCTAGTGAAGAAGGCATTTGGTATGCTTTCTTTTATTGGTCAGAGCATTGGGTACAGGAGTTGGGAGGTCATGTTGCATTTGTGCAGGACACTGGTTAGGCCACTGTTGGAATATTGCGTGCAATTCTGGTCTCCTTCCCGTCGGAAGGATGTTATGAAATTTGAAAGGGTTCATAAAAGATTTACAAGGATGTTGCCAGGGTTGGAGGAGTTGAGCTATTGGGAGAACTGAACAGGCTGGGGCTGTTTTCCCTGGAGCATCAGAGGCTGAGGGGTGACCTTATAGAGGTTTATAAAATCATGAGGGGCATGGATAAGATAAATAGGCAAAGTCTTTTCCCTGGGGTAGGGGAGTCCAGAACTAGAGGACATAGGTTTAGGGTAAGAGGGGAAAGATATGGAAGAGACCTAAGGGGCAATGTTTTCACGCAAAAGATGGTTAGTGTGTGGAATGAGCTGCCAGAAGAAATGGTGGAGGCTGGTAAAATTGCTACATTTAAAAAGGCATATGGATGGGTATATGAATAGGAGGGGTTTGGTGGGATATGGGCCGGGTGCTGGCAGGTGGGACTAGATTGGGTTGGG
Source organism: Chiloscyllium plagiosum (assembly GCF_004010195.1). Lineage (NCBI taxonomy): Eukaryota > Metazoa > Chordata > Chondrichthyes > Orectolobiformes > Hemiscylliidae > Chiloscyllium > Chiloscyllium plagiosum. The sequence continues at coordinate 10,129,310 of NC_057736.1, read as the reverse complement.
ATATCTGGTCGGCATGGACGGGTTGGACCAAAGGGTCTGTTTCCTTGCTGTTCATCTCTATGACTCTATGACAATTAATTTAAAAAAGCTGTAGCATTCATGAGATTAATGTTTTTCTTGAGTGTTGTGTTTTAGGTTAAATGGAGAGTTATTAATAACTAACAAATTCTTCTAATTCTGCTTCTATGTGAGTCCATGTCAACACAACAAATGTTGTTGCTGGGTGACTGCATCACCTAATGAAGGAGTTAACGAGAATGGGAGAAAAGTAAACCCTGAAAAGCAAAAGTAGCCCTCAAAAAAAAAGCAAGAACAGCCTCAGAAGAAATATTTTATCCCTGATGTCAGACTGATAAACACAACCATTGTTAATCGGTGAAGTGCTCATCCTGTTCACCAGGATTGGGATTTCCCATTTTCATGACATATTTTGGTTTGGCTTCATTGAATGTTCAAAGGACAAAATATATCATTAATACTAAAAACAAAACCAGAAATTGTTGGTAAATTTCAGCAGGTCTGTGGGGAGAAATCAGAGTGAACATTTCGGGTCCAGTAGCCCTTCCTCAGCACTTCTGTTTGTTTCAGATTTCCAATATCCGCAGTTCTTTCGGTTTTTGATATGTTGGCTTTCGACATATTCGGTAAAACAGTGGATATTTCACATAAAAAGCTTTAAAGCTTTCCCTGGTCATAGGGCGGAAAACTGATTTGAAATTAACTGGTTTATAGTTGATGTAAGAAAATCCCAACACCTAAAATTAATTGCCGTTTATTGCAGGCAGATTAGTTACAAACAGCGGTAGTATCCTGGCATTTTAAAGATTAATTTGCCGCTTTTAAAAACAACAAATGATAATCGTGAATGTGAAAGCAAATCTCTGCCAATGATTATCTTCGAGCCGGGCTGTAGAACAGGTTGGATAAGTGACAGCCCAGGGAATTGGGTGGAGTGCTCTGTCCCTGCCTGATATAGGTGAAGACACGGGATCAAAGAACAATCGGAAGGAGAGTGTGTTTCCTGTCTGTCAGCTCGGTGGGTTACCAGGAAGTTCCCTTATCCAGTGGATTTTATTTTCAAAACAAAAAGAATCAAATAGGGCAATGTTCAAGTTTAACTTTTGCTTTATTTTTGTTCCTAGAAAACAGTTTTGGAGATGTCCCGCCAGAGAGACGAGGCTGTGTTGAAGAACAAACCTGACAACACCGCCTTCACGCAGCAAAGACTGCCGGCCTGGCAGCCCTTCCTATCGGCTGGCTATGTCCTCCCCACATTCTTCCTGCTGGGCTTGGTATTCATTGCAATCGGCCTCGGGCTCTACTTCACCTCCAACAATGTCATCGAGATTGAGGTGAGCGAAATTGGTGGTTAAAACGCCCAGCTCTTCCTCCTACAATCCTGTACCTTCCTTCTTCAAAGCCCCTTTGGGAATGTGTAGACGGCCTGATGTATCCTCTCCAACTTATTGTCCAACTTCTAAGTAGTTGCTACATCAACCGGTGTAAATGTACTGAGCATGTGACCCCACACTGAACTCTGTTTGCTTCCTTAGTCCCCAAGCTTATTCATTGTGAGATGACAGGGTAGGGAGTCTGCAAATCCATTCTCCAGGATGGACCCCAATTCTGGACAGGCTTTTCCAATAACTCGTCATTTCTACACATTTAATATAGACTTAACGTTGCCTTTTGGATTTGGTTACAGTCTCTGTACAGACCAATTATGTTCTAAAGAGAAACTTGAGTACCTAACTGAAAGAATTACTTTCATGTTTCAAACAAAAACAAGCTCACTATCACCTTCTCAAGGGCAACTAGAGATGGGCAATAAATGTTGCCCTAGCCAGTGACACCCACATCCCTTGAATGAATAAAAGCAATCAAGAGTACAAATTGTTTTATTGAGGTGCATATTTCCATGAAGCTGCCTTTAAATTCTTAATCCCTGATACCCACAAATCATTTTGCTGTTCCCAGCAGATGATGAGTGAGTTTTGCAAATAAATTCCCATTACCTAAAAGATTTTGAGCACCTTTGCACTCCAGATGACTATCTTTATATGGGATGGGATATGGAGGTGCTTGTGTTAGACAGGGGTGGACAAGGTCAGAAGTTACACAACACCAGGTTATAGTCCAACAGGTTTATTTGAAATCACAAGCTTTCAGAGCACTGCTCCATTGTCAGGTGAAGTGAAGAAAAGCCCACAGGCACAGAATTAATAGACAGACAGAGATAGATCATTCAAATGGTGTGAGTGAGGTGTTGATGGGCAGTATAATAAGTCTCTGCAGGTGATCAAAAGTGTCAGACAGTGTGAGTAAAGTGTCAAAAACAGAATAGCAAGTGAAGGATGACCTATAATCTTATTAATTGAGGCTGAGAGATAATCACAAAAAATTTAAAAATATGATGTTGGAAACAAACCAAATCACTGGATCAACATGATAGGCATGAGAGTCGCATGCCGAGGGTCTAACCAAAGTAACAAGTAATCCAGGGCTGAAAATGTGTTGCTGGAAAAGCACAGCAGGCCAGGCAGCATCCAAGGAGCAGGAGAATCGACATTTCGGGCATGAACCCTTCTTCAGAACCCCGAAACATCGATTCTCCTGCTCCTTGGATGCTGCCTGACCTGCTGTGCTTTTCCAGCAACACATTTTCAGCTCTGATCTCCAGCATCTGCAGTCCTCACTTTCTCCCCTAACAAGTAATCCAAAACTGTACAAACTAAGTAAGGTAGAGCGATCATAACAATTTAAGAATGTGATGGTGTCAAAACAGGACAGTAAATAAGGTTTCACAAATACAGAACAGTATTGTGGGGCTAAATGTAGCACGTTATATGAGATGGCAGTTATTGCAAACAGTGTTCAAAAGTATCGCAAGTATACATCCTCAACAGTTTGGAGACAATTTCCAACAATGCAAAGAATTGGTCAATACTTGACCTCAAGAGTAGTTTAGATTGTTTAGGTGCTCCCTGAGAATAAGCAATGGGAGGGATGGAACAATTTGTTGCAATAATCGTAACTTTCTGTGACATTGCTTACTGGGGAGCAGCTAGTACAAGTACATTGATGTATATTCAATTATAACTAGACCATAGGTTTAATTATTCATGTGCTATTTGTGCAGTAAAAACAAACTTTTATTCTAAAACGTGCATGATATACTGATTTGGCTCCATTCTAGACTGGGGGCTTTATAACATGACAGGTTTGTGTAGTGTCAACAGAAATTGTCATTCTTTTTTTTAAGGAGTGCTGGTGAGTCAGTGTGTCCTGACCGTCTGTACAGATTTTGTATCTCCTCACTTGTTTGTCTTCACTTGATATTTTAAGATTCACTTGACTCTCATCTGTTACAAAACAAAACTTCAGCTGATTTTCCCTGTGGCATTTTGGGTAAGTTCTGTGTCAAGCTGCTGTAAATCTCTCAGAGCAGAAATGCCTCTCCAATTTGACCATTGGTCTGTATTAAGTCGATAAGTCTTAGCCAAGGCAGCAGCTGGTGCATTGTAGGTGTCTCATATCTCTCTATACTGGGTGTAGAGGGTGACAAAGAAATCAGGAGGGAGTGAGGTCTGCAGATGCTGGAGATCAGAGTTGAGAGTATGTTGCTGGAAAAGCACAGCAGGTCAGGCAGCATCTGAGAAGCAGGAAAATCAACATTTCGGGCTGGAGCCCTTCATCAGGAAGTTTCCTCGGATGCTGCATGACCTGCTGTGCTTTTCCAGCAACACACACTCAACTCTGACAAAGAAATCAGTTACTCTTCCCACTACAGATTGTTATCCAGTGTCTTTTGGAAAATGTGAATGAAGGAAATATTGAACTCGGGCACTTGATTAATGGAATGCATTGTAGCTGTCAAAAATTATTGGCTACTATGCTAAAAGCTCTACTACTCAGATTTTCACGATGTCCTGTTCTCCTATTCTGCTGTTCTTACTGACCACATTGGCTCCTGGCTTACCATGTCCTTAGATTCTTTTTTTAAAAGATCATCCTTGGGTTCAGGTTCATGCACAGCTTCTTTATTCCCAACTCCAGTCCACCACCCTCCTGGAACAATGTTCCTTCAATTCCAGTGTCTTGTACATTGTCCTTCACCTCACTATTGGTGTCTGTATTTTCAGCTTCTGGGTTCAAAGCTTCAGAATTCTTTACTTGATCCTCTCCATTTCCCTCCATCTCTTTTTCTACCTTTTAACAGACTCCTTAAATATATACCTCTTTGACAAAGTTTTCATCACTTGTCTAATATCTTCATAGAGTCATACAGCATGGAAACAGGCCCTTTGGTCCAACCAGTCCATGCCAATCATGTTCCCAAACGAAACTAGTCCCACAGCCTGAGCTTGGCCCATATCCCTCCAAACAGTTCCTATTCATTAACTTATCCAAATGTTTCTTAAAGTTTGTGACTGTAATTGTATCCCATCACTTTCTCTGGCAGTTCATTCCACACATGAATTACTCTCTGTGTAAAACAAAAGAGTTGCCCCTTATGTCCTTTTTAAATCTTTCTTCTCTCACTTTGAAAATATGCCCCTACTTTTGAACTCCCCAATCTTAGGGAAAAGGCCCTTGGTATGCAACTTATCTATGCCCTTCATGATCTTATAAACCTCTAGAAGGTCACGCCTCAACTTCCTATGCTCTAGTGAAAAATGTCCCAGTCTTATCAGTCTACTTTTATACCTCAAACCCTCTATTCTTAGCAACATCCTGGTAAATCTTTTCTGAACCCTCTTCAGTTTAATAAAATCCTTCCTATAGCAAGGCGAACAAAACTACACCCAGCACTCTAGAAGAAGTCTCACCAATATCCTGTACAAACTCAACATGATATAGAACATAGAACATAAAACAATACAGCACAGAACAGGCCCTTTGGCCCAGGATGTTGTGCCGAACATTTATCCTAGCTTACGCACCCATCCATGTACCTATCCAATTGCCGCTTAAAGGTCGCCAATGATTCTGACTCTGCCACTCCCACAGGCAGCGCATTCCATGCCCCCACCACTCTCTGGGTAAAGAACCTACCCCTGACATCCCCCCTATACCTTCCACCCTTCACCTTAAATTTATGTCCCCTTGTAACACTCTAATCTCCTCTGCACCCTCTCCAAAGCTTCCATATCTTTCCTAAAGTGAGGCGACCAGAACTGCACGCAGTACTCCAAATGTGGTCTAACCAAGGTCCTGTACAGCTGCAACATCACTTCACGACTCTTGAATTCAATCCCTCGGCTAATGAACGCTAATACATCATAGGCCTTCTTACAAGCTCTATGCACCTAAGTGGCAACCTTCAAAGAGCTATGAACATAGACCCCAAGATCCCTCTGCTCCTCCACCTTACTAAGAACCCTACCGTTAACCCTGTATTCCGCATTCTTATTTGTCCTTCCAAAATGGACAACCTCACACTTGACATAGTTGAACTCCATCTGCCACTCCTCAGCCCAGCTCTGCATCATATCTAAGTCTCTTTGCAGCCGACAACAGCCCTCCTCACAACTCCACCAATCTTCGTATCATCTGCAAATTTACCACTCACCCTTCGACTCCCTCTTCCAAGTCATTAATAAAAATTACAAACAGCAGAGGACCCAGAACTGATCCCTGTGGAACTCCACTTGTAACTGGTTGTGGAGTCACAACTCCTATACTCAAAAGGTCTGAGCAATAAAGGCAAGCATGCTAAATGCCTTCTCAACCATCCTGTCTATCTGTGATGCAAACTTCAAATAATTACATACCTGAACCCCTAGGTCTCTCTGTTCTACAGCACTACCTAGGGCCCTATTATTAATTGTATAAGCCCTGCCCTTGTTTATTTTACCAATATGTAATACCTCACATTTATCAAAACTAAACCCCGTTTGCCACTCCACAGCCCATTAACCCATTGATCAAGATCTCTTTGTAATCTTGGACAACCTTCTTCACGAGGAGAAAGTGAGGACTGCGGATCCTGGAGATCAGAGCTGAAAAATGTGTTGCTGGAAAAGCGCAGCAGGTCAGGCAGCATCCAAGGAGCAGGAGAATTGACGTTTCGGGCATAAGCCCTTCTTCAGGAATGAGGAGGGTGTGCCAAGCAGGCTAAGATAAAAGGTAGGGAGGAGGGACTTGGTGGAGGGGCGTTGGGAATGCGATAGGTGGAAGGAGGTTAAGGTGAGGGTGGTAGGCCGGAGAGGGGTTGGGGGCGGAGAGGTCGGGAAGAAGATTGCAGGTCAAGAAGGCGGTGCTGAGTCCGAGGGTTGGGACTGAGAAAAGGTGGGGGGAGGGGAAATGAGGAAGCTGGAGAAATCTGCATTCATCCCTTGTGGTTGGAGGGTTCCTAAGCGGAAGATGAGGCGCTCTTCCTCCAGGCGTCGTGTTGCTATGGTCTGGCGATGGAGGAGGCCAAGGACCTCATGTCCTTGGCGGAGTGGGAGGGGGAGTTAAAGTGTTCAGCCACGGGGCGGTTGGGTTGGTTGGTGCAGGTGTCCCAGAGGTGTTCTCTGAAACATTCCGCTTTTATCTTAGCCTGCTTGGCACGCCCTCCTCATTCCTGAAGAAGGGCTTATGCCCGAAACGTCGATTCTCCTGCTCCTTGGATGCTGGCTGACCTGCTGCGCTTTTCCAGCAACACATTTTTCAACCTTCTTCACTGTCCACTACACCACCTATCTTTGGTGTCATCTGTAATCTTACTAAGCATGCCTTCTTTATTCCCATCCAAATCATCTTTGGTCTGTTGTCAGTTTTAACCTGTGCTACTTTTCAGGATGATAAACTAAAGCAAGTTGTTTCTGTTGATGTGGCTAGATGGGAGGAATGCAAAACAGTGCCATATGTTCTATATATAGGCAAGGATAACTTCAATACAAAGAGTAAAGGACTACCCATTGTAAATTGGGAAAATATTTTAATGTGTAAGTTGACAGGGTCACAGAGGCCTGCAGCACAGAACAAGGCCCTTTGGCCCATTGACCCTGCACCAGTCAGAAATAGCCATCGAACTATTCTAATCCCATTTTCCTGCACTTGGCTCATTTACATCTAAAAATTTGCATCTTATGAGGCTTTGTACCTCTAACACTCTTTTACGTGCATTGAGTTCCAGATTCCCAATAAAATTATCTTCTCATCCGCTATAAATCTCCTGCTCTTTATGTTAAAACTGTGTCATGGTCCACAAAGGGGAAAAGTTGCTTCCTGTCTAGCCAGTCTGTACCCATCATAATTTTGTACATTGCAGTCATACCCCACCCCTGCGCCCCCACTCCTGCAGTCTCCTCTGCTGTAAGGAAAACAATCCAGTCTATCCAATTACTCTTTACAACTAAAACTCTCCAGCCCAGGCAATATCCTGGTAAATCACCTCTGTATCAGTGTAATCACATCCTACCTATAATGTGAATCCAGAATTACATTCAATACTTTTGCTGTGACCTAACTAGCGTTTTTTACACTTCCAACATAACCTGCCCCCTCTCAAACTCTATGACTCAACAAATAAATACAAATATCCCATTTGCCTTCAGAACTACTTAACCTGTCCTGCCACTTGTACTCCAAGGCCCTCTGATCCTTGGTGCCTCCCAGGGTGCGACTGTTCATCATGTATTCCCTGTCCTGTTTAAGTGCATCATCTTGCGTTTTTCCAGATTAAATTCCATTTGGCACTAATCAGTCCATTTGACCAGCCCATCTATATCCTCCTGTAATCTAAGGCTGTTCTGCTCACTATTTACCACTTCACCAATTTTCACTGACTTTCTGATCTAATTCCTGCATTCAAGTCTAAGTCATTCACATGTACAACTGTTATGAAGATGTGGATGTACTGTATCTTAAGAGAGTTAAAAGCAACAGAACTACCTGGCAGAACCAAGTATTCTGAAAAGAAATATCATGTAACATTTCATTGAACAACTTGATTAGCTGGTTGCCTGGAAATGCCAAAACAGATTTGAATTAGGCCAATCAGTGTAAGTCATACCCCGAAAAATACCAAACTTCAATCCAGTTTGAATTTAGTATATTCACAATCTGAAATGCCAATGACACAATCCAATGCTTTGGCGGTATAAGACTGGGGAAAATTGAACAGTTGAGAGGAGAACTGTCAAGCAACCAGCATGTGAAAAGACTGCCCAGAAAATAGCTCTCTCAAAAGGTACCTTTATCGATCAGTAACCTCTGAAGCAGAACCCGCAAGAAGAAGAAAAGTAGACAGGAATTCAGAGAAAACTGAAAGGTGGATGGTTTTGAGATAAGAAGTTTTGTTTTGTAAATCTTAATCGGTTGGGGGGGTGGGATTTATCAGACTAGTGTTGTAGAAGGTAAAGTAAAAGATAGGTTAGAGGAAAGAATTGGTAAATAGTTGTTAGTTAATTATTCTCTGTTATACTTTAAGAAATAAAGTTGTTAATTTGTATTTTAACTAGTTCGTGAATTTTCATAAATTACTGCACAGGATAAATCTTTTCTGTGTTGCTGGTTTTAAATTAGCAGAGGGGTTTACCCTGCGTCATAACAGACTAGGGGATCATGGTTGAGATTTGAACTGGTTTAGACAGATTTGAATAGATTTGGGGGTATGAAAAATCCCAGCACATTTGAACACTTTAAATAAAACGTAGGTGAGACAGTTTATTTAATTTCGGTGACTTGTGGTTAATTAAATTGAAAGTGAGAGAAATGGCTCTTTAAAATTGCTGAAGAGATTCTGGGATTTGAAGATCTTTCTCAAATGTGCCAAGAAAGTCTAGAAGGAAAGGAAAAGGCCATACTTTTAGAATTAGCAAGTAAGTTAGATTTGGGTTTAACCAAGGACAAAAGAAAAGATGAAATTGTCAGGGAATTACTCAAACACTTAGATGTGTCAGAGAAATAGACAAGTGCAGTAGAGATAGAAAATTACAATTCAGGAGAATGGAGTTAGAAAATAGAGAAGGGGGGGGGAGTTCTTAGCTGAGCAAAAAGAGAGAGAATTTGAATTTGAGAAGTTGCAACTTAGTCAGCAAAGTCAAGGTAACAGAATGGAGATTAAAAGAGAAGGTAGTGATATGTACAATTATGCAAAAACCCTGCCACATTTTGATGAGAAAGATGTTGAAGCCTTCTTTATTTCACTTGGAAAAATTGGCTAGGCAGATGGAGTGGTCCGAAGATTTATGGGTAATGCTAGTTCAGACTAAACTAGTAGGCAGAGCTGGTGAGGTATTTGCCGTACTGTCAGTTGATGTGTCAAGAGATTATGTAGAGGTTAAACAGGCTATTTTTAATGCTTATTAATTGGTACCAGAAGCATATAGACAGCAGTTCAGAAACACCAAGAAGGAACCAGGTAAGACTTACATTGAGTTTGAAAGAAGTAAACATAGTCATTTTGATTGATGGATGCATGCTTTGAAAATAGATAAGACCTTTTGAGGCTCTAAGAGAAATTATTCTGCTGGAGGAGTTTAAAAGCTTACTTCCAGAAATGGGAAGAATGCACATAGAGGAACAGAAAGTTCAGGAAGTGAGAAGGGCAGCAGAATTACCAAATGAGTGCATGTTGGTGCATAAGACAAGCTTCCGGTCAGAATTTGATCCTGTGAGAGATAGAAGTTGGGGGAGGGGGAGATCCTACACTATAAAACCAAAAGTAGAGAGCACTGGTAAGAATTTACCGAAGGATAAAAAAGAAGTCCAAGAGGGTGGAAAGGAGGTGAAAGGCCTCAGGTGTTTCCACTGTGTTAAAGTGGAGCACATAAAGTCACAGTGTTGGTCATTAAAGAAAGGCACAGTGGGAAAAGATGTGGTAAAAGAAGCTAACCCAATGGCATTAGTGAAGGTAGTAAAGAAGCGCCAAGGAACTACAGCAGAGTGCACAGCCTGGGCAGGGGCTGGGTATGGAGTTAATACCTGATCTCTACAAAGAATTCACCTCTGTGGGTAAACTTTACTCAGAAAGAACAGGGGGAGAAGGACAAGAAGTTATAATTTTCAGAGAGACAGGATCTAACCAGTCACTGATAGTAAGGGATGAGCAAATATGCACTCTTTCTGACTTGTTACCTGGGAGTGTGGCAATTTGTGGGATAGGTAGACAGAAATTTAGCGTTCCTCTATGTAAGATCAGGTTGAAGTGCCAACTTAAGACTGGGGAAGTTACAGTGGGATTGATTGACAGAGTGTCAGTTTCAGGAATTCCGTTTATTCTTGGGAATGATTTGGCAGGATCCAAGGTGGGAGTGACACCCCTTGTTGTGGAGAAGCCCAAGGAAGACCAAGAAACTGAGGAGTTAAAACAGAAATATCCTGGTATTTTCCCAGACTGTGTGGTAACCAGATCCCACTATCATAAGTCACAACACAAAGAGAAAAGTAAAGATGAAGGAGTTGACGTTCAGTTAGTGGACACCCTGTTTGATGTAATGGTGCAGGAAAAACCTGAACAGGCAAAGGGTCAGACAGAAGTGTTTAGTCCTGAAAGGCTAATGGACTTGCAACAACAAGACAAGACAATAAAAGATATATATGTGGATGCGTACTCTGAAAAGGAGGCAGAGAATATTCCGGAGGGTTATTATCTGAAAGCTGGAATCCTAAGAAGAAAATAGAGACCTCGGCAGGTTAGTGCAGATGAGAAATGGGCCAAAGTACACCAGATTGTGTTGCTGATAGTGTACAGACGGGAAGTGTTACGGGTAACACGTGACCTATCTGTAGGAAGTCACCTCTGGATAGATTAGTAAGCTAGAGTCTCAGGAGCACAGAACACAGTTGAAAGACTTGTTACTGCACTATGAGAACATCTGTAAGAATCAGATGGGGAGGACTAATGCTATTGTATATGAAGTAGACGTAGGGAATATTGCTCCGATAAAACAACACTCCTATTGGCTTAATCCTTTCAAAGCCAGACCGGTCCAGATGGAGGTGGAGGCCATGCTCAATGGGGACATCGTCAAACCAAGCCAGAACGAGTGGTGTTCGCTGATCGTCTTCGTTCCCAAAATGGACGGGACTCAAGAATTCGACGTGGATTATCAGAAGGTCAATGCCATTACGAAATCGGACTACTATCCATTTCCTAGATTGGAGGATTATATCAAGAAAGTCAGACAAGCCAGTTACACTACCAAGTTGGACTTAATGCGTGGTTTTTGGCAGGCACCTTTATTCAGAGACGGTGAAAGAAATTTCTGCGTTTGTAACCCCAAATGGGCTATATCAATTTAAAGTGATGTCCTTTGAAACGAAGAATGCACCCACCACATTCCAAAGACTCATGACCAGAGTTGTGGCTGGGTTCACCAACTGTGCAGTCTCTTTGGACGATGTAGTGATCTTTAGTAAGTCTTTGAAAGATCACATTGTACAGTTGGCAGAGCTCTTTGAACCTACTACGAGAAACAAAACTGATGATAAACTTAATAAAACAGAACTTGCGAAAGCTGAGCTGACATTCTTGGGACATAACATCGGTCATGGAAGGTTGACCCCACGGAACACAAAGACGAAGACCATCGTGGAATTTCCACGACCAACCTCGAACAAAGAGGTGCTTTGATCCTTATGACTCTGTGGATTCTATCAGAAATTTGTTCCAAACTTCAGCAGTGTAGTGGTACCATTTACCGATTTGCTGAAGAAGAATGCTTCGGTGGACAGAACCATGCCAAGAGGCACTCGACCATTTGAAAGCCATATTAACCACCAAACTTTTCAAAACCTTTTGAAGTCACCATCGATGCTAGTGACATAGGAGTTGGAGCTTTACTCCTACAGGAAGATGAGAATGGGATTAAACTGCCAGTTGGTTACTTTTCGAAGAAGATCAAAGTTCACCAGGGGAAATACTCCACAATCAAAAAAGAACTATTGAATCTGGTATTGGCCTTACTACATTTTAATATGTATGTCAGGAACGTGTCGTAGATGGTTGTGTACGCTGATCACCAATTCACTTACTTTCTTAGAACGCTTTAAAGATAAGAACACAAGACTATTTCATTGGAGTCTTATATGATTTTTAAATTAAAAGTCTAATATGTTGTGGGTCGGAAGAATGTAATTGCAGATGCATTACTGCGGATTTAACTGAGAGTTTAGGTGAGATTTGTCTTTATTTAATGTTATATATGCAAATATATGAGAACAAGTTAAGGTGAACTTGTATTAAAGTTATCTGTATGTTAGGATAATGTGTTTAAAAAGTACAGAAAAAATGAAGCTATCTTTTCACTATAATGGTTCATTTCTTTTCTTAAGGGGGGAGGTATTATGGAGATGTGGGTGTACTATACCTTTAAGAGTTAAAAACAGCAGAACTACCTGACAGAACCAAGTACTCTGGAAAAAAAAAGTGTAACATTTTGTCGAACAACTTGATTAGCTGGTTGCCTGAAAACAACAAAACCGATTTGAATTAGGCCAATCAGTTTAAGTCATACCCCAAAAAATACCAAACTCCAATCAAGTTTGAATTTAGTATATTCACAATCTTAAAAACCAATGAACACAATCTGATGCTTTGGGGGTATAAGACCAGAGAAAATTGAGCAGTTGAGAGGAGATCTGTCAAGCCACTAGCATGTAAAAAGACTGCCTGAGAAATAGTTCGCTGAAAAGGTCCCTTTGTTGATCAGTAACCTCTGAAGCAAAATCCACAAGAAGAAGACAGGAATTCAGAGAAAACTGAAAGCTGGCTGGTTTTGAGATAAGAAGTTTTGTTTTGTAAATCTTAATTGGGGGGTTTCATTGGACTAATATTGTAGACGGGAAAGTAAAAGATAGGTTAGAGGAAGGAATTGTAAATAGTTGTTAGTTAATTATTCTCTGTTATACTTCAAGAAATAAAGTTGTTAATTTGTACTTTAACTAGTTCTTGGCCTATCGAATTTTTTCAGCTTACTGCACAGGATAAATCTTTTGTGTTGCTGGTTTTAAATTAGCAGAGGGGTTTACACCGTGTTGTAACACAACAAACAACAAGAGCCCCAAGACTGCTCCTTGCGTAACCCTACTAGACACAGGCTTCCAGTCACATCACCCTCTGCTTCCTGCCATTCAGCCAATCCAGTATCCAAGAAGATCAGTTGGTAATGGTCAAAAAAATTTAATGTCATATTACAAACAATCTCTATACCCTGCAGGCAAAAATTTAACTTGACAAGAATTCCATAGACTACTAAAGAGGTAATACAACAATAAAATAAAACAACTGTAAAAGCAGTGCAAACCTGGCAAACACAGAGCATTCAAAGAACCCTTTGAGGGTAACAAAATAGCTGGCAAGAGCTACAAAATGCACATGAAATGAAACTTGTATGCAGTATCAAAATCAACATCAAATTTGGATAAAAAGAATTGTCTGAAGCAATGTGGGCCTTCATGGAACTGGTAAATGGTATTGTCAGTGGATGTGCCTAAAGAATTATTTTTGTGCCAGTATTTATAGTACAGGAAGAAGTGAACATGCTGGAAATCTCAAGAAATGAAAATCAAATTAGGGAGAGGAGCTCACTAAAATTAACCGAAGTCATGAAATTCATGATCTGCGATTTGTTGGTGGTGTAGAACTTGATTATTGTTTTAAAACAGAAGACTGCTCTCAAAGCTTTTTATTTCGCACTCCCCAGACCAGACACAAGAATGCCAAAATGTGAAAGGAGGAATAAGTTTGTACTTTAGTGGGAAAAGTTTATACTTAATGGGATTTGTTGGCAAGTCAACTCTGATCGCTTAAGACATTTCCATAGAGAATTTTACCCCCAGATTTTTGTTTAGTTCAAAAAAAGCACAATGCCTGTGCATGTTGCTTTTATCTGCTAAGAACTGGTCTATAAATATATAACTTTTCTATTCAGTGTAACTGAGACACACTGCGCACCTGACTGAGCTTAAATCAGTTGTTAGTATAATTTACAGTACACTTGGGATTGTCTGACAAGTGCTGTCCAAACATGGAATCACATGTCACATCTACGTTCTGAGCTTTACAATTACATGTTGGTTCAGTATGATTAGTACTCTGCATATGGCAATAGCCAAAAGATAATAATCACACGAGATGGAGCAGACTCCACCCCAGGATTGTAAATGACAACATTGAAAGATTTTAGTTAAAGCATCTGCAAAGTCTTTGGAGGTTGGTTCAGAATTTAATTTGGGATTGAATAATAGTGTATGTGACTATTCCATTTTAAGAGTGATGAGAATTATAAACCAGTTAATTTAATATTTTGTTTTCAGAAATTTACTAGATTCTGTGTTAATGTAATCGTAAACTATATTTGATAAAGTGGTGATGAGGTGCTGCCTTGAACTGCTGCAATCCTTGTCATAGAGAGACATTGAGAGTGCTATTAGGAAGGTAGATCTGGATTTTGTGCTACGAACAGTGAACGAACAACAATATAGCTCACAAGTTAGGATAATGTGTAGCTTGGAGAGGAACCTGCAGATGTTGGTGATCTCAAGCGCCTGCTACCCTTGCTCTTCCAGATGGTAGAAGTCACCAACTTGGAAGATCATATCAAAGGAGCCTGGGTGAATTGCTGCAGTGCATTTTGTGGATCACACACTTCCCAAACTTCTTTCCTCGTTGTGACACCCTTTCTGTGTTGAAAATTGCTGTACTCCAGACTTGTAGCGGTTGAAAGGGGTGGGGTGCTTGGTGAGGGACCTGTGACAGTGGAATTAATGAAGATTTTCAATAGAAAGCACCTACTTTTTCACAGGATCAGCAGATTAGACCACACCCACTATTAAAAACATGTACGGATTTAAAGAGGGCACATAGCTGTAAGCATTTGGTTGGTGCCATTGCTGTCACAGAACTTGCAACCCCAAGACAGCTGGCAACCCACTAGGGTTGTGACCCAGTTTGGGAAGTCCTGCCGTGGATCATGTACACTGCTGCCAGTGCACAACTGTGATGGGGGGATGGAGTGAATGTTTAATGGAGCGGGTATGTGAGTGTTTTAAAACTTTTCAGTTAATCAATGACAGTTTTTAGAAGATATGCTATTCCTGACTGACCTGATTTAAATTTTGTAAAGGTGATTGAGAATGCCATTGGTTGTTGTTTAGTCAGACTTCATGGAGGCACTCAATAAAAGACTTTAAGCTAAAGTTAAGGCCTCTGAAGTTATGGTTAATTTTAGCAAAGAGCAGGAGAAGAAAGCAGGGATAATGTGCGCTATGATTGATGAAATGTAACTAGTGAACTCTCATTAAAATCCATTTTAGGGATTCTACAAGTCACTAATTGATTAGTGACTGAAGTGCTGGGATAAAAAGCTACTTTGCAAATTTATCAATTTAAGTGAATATAGTCAATGTTGTAAACAATTGTTGAAAGCATAAAATTAAAGATACTGATTTAAGTGAGTTTGTAAAACTCTGGCAAATTTGATTTCAACATGTGTTGTTCATCCACTTTGGAACTATAAGGCTAGACAGGTTACATTTGAAATGGTGATAATCTAGTGGAGGCCCAAAGAGACCTGGGGCCTATATTGCTTTTCTTGGTATTTTATCAACAATTTTCGAGTTGACCGTAGAGGAAATGATAAATACCTTTTTAAAGATGATTTTGAAAAGTTGTGTGTTTGATAGAGGAAGAAAACTGTAGTCTGCAGGAAGAACTAGCTCAATCTGGATTGATTGGTTGGACAAGAAAATGACAAATGAAATTCTGTTCTATAAAGTGTGAGCAATACATTTTGAGAAAGTCAGTGAGGCAAGGGAATACATAATAAATACTTGGATATTGAGAATATAGGGTCTTGGAGTGCACACCAGAGAAAGTAGCATCACAGTACAGTATAGTGGTAAAAGGCATACATGTACATTGCTGTATCAGCTGAAGCAGAGAATCTAAGAGTTGGGTGTTTCTGCTGGAGCTGTATTAAACATTAATTAGGCCATGGCTGGTGTACGTACAGTTATTACTATATTGCAGAATGTTTTCACATTAAAGACGTTGCAGAGAAAATTAAGGGTGTTGGCAGGAATGAAGAATTTTATTCATGAAGGAAGATTGAAGAGACTGGTGTTGTCTTTGGAATAGAAAAGGCTGAGAGAAGATTTAATTAAATGAGTGCAAAATTGAGGGGCCAGGATAAAGTTGGTAGGAGGCATCTGTTCCCTTCAATTGAGAAGTCAATAACTAGGAGACTCGCGAGACAAGTTCCTTTTACATTCTGTGTTTGATGATCAACACAATGGTATTTTACATTAAGTCACTATGCAAATATAGGTTGTTGCACATAGATTGGGATCTCAATACAAGTACTTGGTGCTGAAAATGGAACAATATTTGAGTTACCATTTCATAAAATCTTTGCTGGCTGGAGGAGCACAAACCGGTCCAGATGATGATTTCTCTCAAAGCTGTTGGGTTAGAGAGACTGCAAATGCGATAACTCACATGAAGACGATACAGGGATTATAGAAACTTTCTTTCACATCTACAATGGGCGAGAAAACTAAAGCTGGACTCTTTCTGTAGAAAACCAAGTAGATGTTTTTGACACAAATCCTTCATTCTGCATAATCAAATAGCTAGCCACAGTTTGGATGGATTGTTTGCATGTGCTCTGAGTATTTGTTTTACATCAGATTCTTTTTTACCAGCTTGAATATACAGGCAGAAGCCCAAATAGTTCATGCCACCATTGTACCAAGAATGATACCAAGGATTGCAAGTGCAACATTGAATTCAAGGTGGACGAGATTTTGCCGGTAAGAATATTATTAGTGCTGCCTATCAAGTAGTTCATGCCTAATTGACAGTTCAGTATTTGGTTCAGATGTAACAATTTTACCCTTATTTTGTTTCAGAGATTTCTCTGAATTTATAGTATTTACAAAAGAAGTAATTGAAAGGAGTTGTGTATGAAATAGATGTTCATTAACAAAATCAAACCATCATTGAAGCTAGGAATGCTTAAGTACAGATGTGCAGAGAAGTGACTTTGTAATTAGAACAGATGTGCCACAGTCCCTCAGAATGTAGTTGATGCTTGCTCATAGCAAAAACCTACAATTGGGTTGTTTACTATGGGACAGTTGTTAAGCTGCAGTTCCCACACAGTCTGGCTGACCAGGATACTCTCCCACTTCAACCACCATAGATGTATTGGTAGGATATACATCTTGATAATTAACCTGTTTGGTCACGTTATAATGTGCCTTCCATGGCCATCAGGTGGGACTTGAATCCAGAATTTCCATCTCAGAGATAAGGACACTGCCACTACACCATCATAATGCAGTAATTGGAATACAAACTATTTGGAAGCCACTGCAAATCATACAAACCAAGATGACTTTCAAGATGGATACTTCAAACAGCCATTTGGAGAGTGAGACTGGAAATCGTTCTTTCCTCAGTTTTGATTTATTTGAGGTTAGCTCCTTACCCCATTCACTACCCTCTTGTCAAGAAGTGTGTGCTCACAATTCTATGCCTTTAATTTATGCAGTTAACACTTTGATCCTGAGCTAGCTGATTAAAACTGGGTGGCGTGAGAGCTGATGATTCCTGATGAATGGCTTATGCCCGAAATATCGATTCTTCTCCTGCTCCTCGGATGCTGCCTAACCTGCTATGCTTTACCAGCATCACTCTAATCTTGGCATGAGAGGTGTTACAGTTGTATTCTGTGCTTTAGAAAATGTAGCCAGGATCTGACGCTAGAAGCTGCATATGCAAGCACAAGGTGTGGCTCTATTATAAGCTTTTAATTTATCAACCACCATTCAAACAGTTAAAAGATCTTCTTCACAAATTATTTAAATGTGCAAGGTGCTGGTGAGACCATTTCTGGAGACTGTGAGCAGTTTTGGTCCCCTTATTTAAGGAAAGATAACATTTCATTGGAGGCAGTTCAGAGAAGGTTATGGAGGGATTGGCTTATGAACAAAGGTTAAACAGGTTGGGACTTTACTCATTGGAGTTTAGCAGAATGAGAGGAGATCTTCTTGAAATAGATTAAGGGGCTTGACAGCTTAAATACTGAGAGGATGTTTCGCCTCTTGGGAGAATCTAGGATCAGAGGGCATTGTCTAAGAAAAAGGGGGCACCAATTTATGACTGAGATGAGGAGAAATTTCTTCTCTGAAGGTTGAGTCTTTGGAACACCTTGCGACAGAGAGCTGTGGGACAGAGTCCTAGTGTATATTTAAGACAATGATTGATGGATGCTTGATCAGTCGGGGCATCAAGCGTTATGGGGAAAAGGCGGGAAAGTGGACATGAGGAATGTCAGATCAGCCATGAATCTATTGGAAGGCGACTGGCCTACCCCTGTTCCCGTTTCTTGTGGTAAATGGCAGATGGTGGAATTTGAATTCAATTTTTAAAAATCCAGAATTAAGAGTGTAATGATGATAATGAAAACGTTGTGATTTGTCAGCAAAACCCATCTGGTTCACTAATGTCCTTGAGAGAAGGAAACATTTGCACCACCAGGAAAACACCCTTCTGGCTAATTTGAATATTTACAAGCAAAGCATATTAATAGCAACACTGACATCGAAAGAAAAACTATTATCCTTACCTAGCCTTGCCTACATGTGACTCCAGCACTCTGGTTGAGGGATGGGCAATAAATGCTGGCCAAGCTAATGATATTCACAACCCCTGAATGAATAAAAAAAGGAAGATTTGCTGTAAAAAAAATTAGTGGTAGCAGATGAGAGCAATTACCTGGATTGCTGCATGAAAAGAACTGGTGCTGGGCTGAATGACCTCCCTCTCTGCTATACTGTTCTATCCCAACTTTTCCCCTCCCCTCCCCCCCCCCCCCCCCCCCCCCCCTCTCCACAATACATACTGAATTTCACTGTTGAAGAACAATGTCTTTGGTGATATATCAGGATTTGATGAAGCCTTTGGGACTATAGCCTAATGTAAGGCATTGCCCAGATGAGAAAAATGAGCTGATACAAGGGCAAATGATCTAATTACCATTTTTTTAACAAACAGCATAACTTGCTCTTCATAGTTCGCCTGCCTCAAAGCCTGTAGAATCATAGAATTCCTATAGTGCAGAAAGAGGCCATATGGCCCATCAAGTGTGCACCTACCCTCCAAAGAGCATCCCACCTAAATCCTCCTTCTGCACTCCAACCCCACCCCCACCCAACACTGTAACTCTACATGAGATTTTTACCATGGCTAACCCACCTAATCTGCGCAACCCCAGAGAGTATTTGGCTATTTTTACCATGGGGAGAAAGTGAGGACTGCAGATGCTGGAGATCAGAGCTGAAAATGTGTTGCTGGAAAAGCGTAGCAGGTCCAAGGAACAGGAGAATTGACGTTTGGATGCTGCCTGACCTGCTGCGCTTTTCCAGCAACACATTTTCAGCTATTTTTGGCATGGCCAATCCACATTAATGATGGAATTTTATATCCATCTTTCTTCTTCAATGATCTACTAAATGAGAGTAAACATTTTTAAAGAACCGAAATTATTAGAAATCATTAATACTTCGCTATTTGTGACAAGTAGATACCCGAACACCCTCAGGAAGCCTGCATTTCACATCAATGGAGAAGGTCTCCTCTCCTGCTGGGTATGATATTTCTGAAGTGAGGGGAGTTTGGAATGCATCTTCTGTTGGGGAAAGAGCTCATCAAATAAAGGTTTGTTGTTTAGCAGCCTGCATTAGGAGACCTGTACAGGCAAGCGGTCAGAAAAGGGCACTTCAAGTTCCGAGAAGCTGCTGTGATTTAAAATTTGGAGCAATAGTTTTTCATGGTTTCTGTATTCCACATTCCTGGAAGTACTGATATCCTAATGAGGACCCCCAGTCTGAACTTCCCAAAAGGAGTATCAGTCAGGCAAAGAAAAATGTCATTCGATAAATATACCTAGTGGAAATGATGTAAACGTAGTATTTACTTTACATAGAGAATTCTTTGCACTGTTTACAATGGATAATATGTTCAGTCTGTGATGGATTTTGCTGATGACCTGGGCGGTCCTCATAGACTGACCAACTCCAGCAACCCCACTGTAAAAGTCTATGTTATATAGATAGAGCATCTGGCCAGGATCAAACTTGTCTGAAGACAGGGTACCTGGGTACACTACAAACTGGCAGAACAATTCAAGCATGGCAATGTTCTACCTGTAATTGATGACATTACTCCTAATTGCTGAGAATGTAACTTCCATTAACATCACAATGTCATCCTAATATGAAAGGTTTGTACAAGAGTAGATACAAGTGGCACATGTTGTTTTTCTCTTCAGGGACCTGTTTTCATGTATTATGAATTGGTGAACTTCTATCAGAATCATCGGAAATATGGAGTCTCCCGAGATGATGATCAGCTGAATGGGGATTTGGAATATTTAAAGGTAAAAGTCAAAACCGGATGGATTGACAATTGAAATAATTCTAAATATTTTCAATATTCTACTTGCATTCTACACAGAAAGGTAAGCACAGCCCTTTGAACTTGAAGCCAAACGTAAGTTGTGTGAAAATATAACTTAACAAGAAGAAAATATGCAGGAAGTACATGACTAGTCATCATCGATTAAAGAAGTGATTTGATTTATTATTGTCACGTACCTAAGTACAGTGAAAAGTTATGTTTTGCGTGCAGAACAGGCAGATCATAGGGTGATTGAACAGAGCGAGGAATACAAAGTTACCGCTGCAAAGAAGGTGCACAAGAAACAAGATCAACATTATATTTAAAATTTGAGAGGTCCATTCAGAAGTCTAATAACAGTGGGGAAGAAGCTGTTCTTTTTATAATGATTATATTATTTCAAGTGGCTTTCATTAGGACTGATGATTTTTCTTTACCTGACCTTTCTCTGAACAGATCCGGAGTGATTTATTGTCTAATTTCAGAACATTTTTTAAAATCCCCAGATATTCTTGAATGAGTTGCAAGATAACTTGAGTGCTGCATTTCCAATCATTAATTCCTTTGAGGTGATCCAGTCCACATAGTAACAATGTCATCTGTATATGTGTTGGTATATTTAGAATCACATAGAAATAGAATTAGAAAAAAAAAATCAATATCCTCAATGCTCCATTATAGACAACAAACATTAATTTCCTCGATGGCATAGAATCTAAATCGGGTCAAGACAACCAGCAAAAGTTGACAACAAAAGTTTTTTTCCAAAATAATTGAGACACATTACTGTCTACAAAGACCATTACCCTAAAATTGTCTGTGGGCTGATGACATCTCATGCATTTTCTCAAAGATGGAACATTTTAACCAGGCACCTACAGCCCTTTTGTATTACTACATCTCAGATCTCAAAGTAGCAATTCACCTAGTATTTTCATGTATAAAAATAGCTCCTTAATTTATGCAGCCTTAAACTAGAGATTCACTTGCAATGAATTAATGACCTTCATGATTTCAAATTTTCCAAGCTGAGTTTGCTGAGTATTACTTTTGTTGACAGGTTTAGAGTTGTTCATTTTCTCTCGCTCTCATTCTCTCTCCCCCACAGATATTGCCTCGAAGCCTCCATCTTCCCTCCTCTTATAGGAGCCCACCTCCATCTTTTTTCATCCTTTTTTTTCATCCATTTTTCCCTCCCATTTTTCCCTCCCACAGCCACCTCATTCCCAAACCAGAGGGTGTTCCTTTTGTCCCCCCCACCACATCATCACATTAACATACATGGAAGACGGCTCCCAGCAAAAGCCATAACCCATAACAAAAGGCAACTTGGGCTCCCCTGAGATTGTCTCACTGACACCATTTACTTTTCTAATTGGTTGCTGCTCCCCCAATCGCGTGCTGGTTCTCACCCACGTTCATTATGGAGCCAATTAGCTAATATGGGAGAGAAGCAGTGTGTGATTGGAGGTGCAGCTTATGGGAGATTCTGTCCATTCTATTTGTGAAGGAGGGTAGCAACATTTCTCCCATTGGTCACCCCAACAACTGAATTTTCCCGCAATGTTTTGATGGCTTTCTGGGGTGAACCTACCCACCAACACTGGGTATTTTGAGCACTGATCCTTAACTTGCTGTGGGAAGAATACTATTAAATTGGAGAGGATTCAGAAAAGATTTACAAGGATATTGCCGGGACTGGGGAGTTTGAGTTAGAGGAAGAGTCTGGATAGGCTGGGATACTTTTCCCTGCTGCATAGGTGATTGAGGCGTGACTTTATAAGAGGTTTATAAAATGATAAGGGGCATAGATAAGGTGAATAGCAAAAGTGTTTCCTCTTGGATAGGGGAGTTTAAAACTAGAGGGCAAAGGTCTAAGGTGAGAGGGGAGAAATTTAAGAAACCTGAGGAGCAACATTTTCATACAGAGGCTGATATGTTTGTGGAATTAATTACCAGAGAAAGTGGTAAATGCAGGTACAGATATGACATTTAAGACATTTGAACAGATACATGAATAGCAAAAGTTCAAAGGAATATGGGCTATATGCAGGCAAATGGGACTAGTTTAGTTTGGGAAACTTGGTCAGCATGGACGAGTTGGACCGAAGGGTCTGTTTCTGTGCTGTATGACATTATTGTCCGAAACTTTAGTCTTACTCAGAACATTACAAGTAATATGTCAAAATGAATAAGGTATTGGAAAATTAAGAAAATATAGCTATGTCAAATGCAGAGTTCCAGAAGTTCACCTTCATAATCTGGGAAAAACACAAAAGAAAGAAGAGCTTGTTTTTTTTATACAGAGGGTGGCATGCATATGGAATTAGCTGCCAGTGGAAGTTGTCGAGGTGGGTGCATTAACAACATATAAAAGGCATTTGGATAAATTCATGGATAGGAAAGGATTAGAAGGATATGGGCCAAGTGCAGGGAAATGGGGTTAGCATGGACATTTTGGTTGGCATGCACTAGTTTGGGCCAAAGGGCCAAACTCTTATCTTTCTGAGAAAGATGAGGTTCTTTTTAACACATTGAGTTATGATTTCAAATATACTCCCTAAAAGGATGGAGGAAACTAATTCAATTATAACTTACAAAAGGCAATGAGGAAAGGGAGTGGGATTAACTGGATAACTCTTTGGTTGATGGCAGATGCCATCTTCCTGGCCCTCTACTCATCCCTGAAACATCTGGATAACAAGGACACCTACATTAGACTCCTATTTATTGGCTTTAGCTCCACCTTCAACACCATACTTCTAACCAAACCAGTCTCCAAACTCCGAGACCTAGGGCTCTGCTCCACCCTCTGCAACTGGATCCTCAACTTCCTGATGTGGTGACCACAATCAGTAAGGATGGGCAACAACACTTCCTTCACAGTAAACTCAACACTGTGCCCTGCAAGGCTACGTACTCAGCCCCTTACTACTTATACACTCATGACTGTGTGGCTAAATTCAGCTCAAAATCCATTGACAAATTTGCTGAAGACACTACTGTAGTGGGTCGAATCTCAAACAACAATGCGACAGAGTATTGGAAAGAGAGCTTAGTGTCATGATGTGTAAAGACAACAATCACTCCCTCAATGTCAGCAAAATGAAGGCACTGGTCAAGGAGCAGAATGGAGGACATACCCCTGTCTGAATCACTGGTGATGAGGTAGAGGTGGTCGAGAACTTCAAGTTCCTCCAGAGTAAATATCACCAACTGGTCCATTCACTTCAGTCAAGAAAGCGCACCATCACCTCTACTCCCTCAGGAGGTTAAGGAAATTCGACATGTCCACAATGACACTAACCAATTTTTAGGATGCTTTCTATGGTGCAGCTATATCTGGATGCATAGCAGCTTGGTATGGCAACTACTCTGCCCAAGACCAGCAAGAAATTAGAGTTGTGAACGCAGCCCAGTCCATCACAAAACCAGCCTTCCATCCATTGACTCCAGCTACACATCCTGCTACCTTGGGAAAGCAGCCAATGTAATCAAAGACCCCTCCTTGCCCTGTTATAATCTCTCCCCCTCTCTTCCGTCAGGCAGAAGATACAAATGCTTGAAAACACATACCAACAGATTCAAGAACAGCTTTTTCCCAGAGTTGATCTTTTACTGCACCCTCTTTATATGGTTGTAATACTATATTCTGCATTCTGTTGTATTACCCTGATGTACTTAAGATATGATTTTCAATACTTGTTATTGTATCTTGGTACGTGACAAT
Source organism: Chiloscyllium plagiosum (assembly GCF_004010195.1). Lineage (NCBI taxonomy): Eukaryota > Metazoa > Chordata > Chondrichthyes > Orectolobiformes > Hemiscylliidae > Chiloscyllium > Chiloscyllium plagiosum. The sequence goes on along the minus strand of NC_057736.1, from coordinate 10,105,182 downwards.
AATAAATCAAAGCGCAAGCTTGGTGCCTTTTATCTTCTCCTGCTGAACACTCTCTGCTCATTCCTGAAGAAGGGCCTGTGCCCGAAACGTCGAATCTCCTGTTCCCTGGATGCTGCCTGACCTGCTGTTCTGTTCCAGCAATAAAGTTTCAACTTTGATCTCCAGCATCTGCAGACCTCACTTTCTCCTGGCAGAATGGCATTCACTTTTACTAAAGCTGGTGTTTCCCATCCTATTGCCATTGTTTATTTCTGGATTTCTATGATGGGAGTCAGTTCGTTCTCACTTGGTTTGTGATGCAGAGTGATGCTAACTGTATAGGTTCAGTTTCTGTACCAGCTGAAGTCACTATAAAGACCTTGCCTGAGATGTGGTGACCTTCAGACTAAACTCTTCACCTATTGCCTTTGTCTAATAAGAGCAGTCTATGGTTCTCTGAGACTACGATAGCTCTCACTTTTCTAGTTTCCTGACGATCAAGAACAATCTGAAGAAAGTAGTGATGGGTCGGAAGATGGTGCCTTCTAGTCTCTTCTTGTTAGTGAGTTTTGTACCTTCACCCAAGATAGGGAAAACAGTTGATATAACTTCTGACTCCAACTCCCTTCTATGCCATCGGAATATTACCTTTGTCACTACACTGTTATAGAAATACCGAACTTTCAATTGTGTTCCCAACCCAACAGTTCAAGAAAACTAAAAGCAGAAGTCAAAAGCCCTGTGCATGCCCTTTTCGAAGAGCTCAGTATCTCACAGGTGCATTAAAAACAAATGAAAACAAACACGTATTAATAAATCTCTCACCAGAACAATGCAAATCTGCAAAACTGACTGTCAATGCTTTTTTTTTTGTTCCCTGCTCAATCTTTCTGCAGGAACCTTCTGAATACTGTTTTCCATTTCGTCGGGATGAACAGAACAGGCCTATTGCTCCATGTGGAGCCATCGCAAACAGCATGTTTAATGGTCAGTTCACATATGCACATATTCACTCACTGTACAATTCAATTGAGATTAACACAATATATTGTGATTGTTGCTTTTTATGCAGTTGAAATTTTCAACCCCATCGGTTTATACACGTATATCATTTAGGAGACTGCAGATCATTCGGTGTCTACGTACTTCTGTAAAGCCTTAAACAAAAACAAGCATTTAAAAATTAAAATCACAGGATTTTGTAGCACAGGCTATTCAACCAGTTGCTCCCATGAAAACAATTTTATTGCTTTTGGTTTGTAATTATCAAACATTAGATCCTTTTATAAAGTTATTATGGATTCTGCTTCAACCAGTAATTTTGGCAAAATATTCTGATCTTCCACTCTGTCTTTGTCTTTGTTTTAAAAGCAAATTCTCTAAATTTCTCTTTTTTATGAATTAATATCTTGTGATAGTGGGCATGGTTAATTATGGAAGTTTGACCAGAACTTGTCAGAGGTATTTCAGATTGGAAAAATAGTTAATTTATTATTTTTCACGAAGGCTGCTTTGTTAGAAGCAGCAATCTATATGACAGTGTTTCTGGGTTAGGGTGGGAGGAGGAGGGGAGATTGAGAGCACTGTTTCAACAGCAGACTCTCCGAGGAGGTTTTTGAGGGTCGAAAGAGAGATGGATAGCGATGGGAAGCTGTCTCAGAAGAAAATCCATGAGTCTGCATGTTGTGATCATCAGTCATGCCTGCTCAGGGTGAGGCAGTGCCCTTATGGTATTATTGCTACAGTATTAATCCAGAGACAGCTAACATTCAAGGTACCTGAGTTCAAATCCTGCCGCGGCAGATGGTGGAATTTGAACTCAGTAAAGATCTGGAATTAAGAATCTGATGATGACTGTGAAACTGTCAGAAAAACGGTTCACTAATTTGGTTCACTAATGTCCTTGAGGGAAGGAAACTATTGCCTTTACCTGGTCTGGTGTGACTCCAGACCCACAGCAATATGGCTGACTCTTAATTGCCCTCTTGGCACTTAAGGATGGGCAATAAATACTGGCCTAGTCAGCGATGTCCACATCCTGTGGTTGAATGAAGAAAAGACTAATGGAACAGAGGGAAGACAGGGCATAGAGCAGACTAGATCAGTATTCAAGCGAACCTGAAGGCAACATCATTAAAGACCAGCATCTATTCAATATATTAAACAAAACTCTCATGACATTGCTTCTCATTTAATCTAATAGGGGAGGCAATGGCCTAGTGGCGTTATGGCTGAACTGTTAATCCAGGTAATGATCTGGGTACCCAGGTAGGAATCCTGCCATGGCAGATGGAACTTCAATTCAATTAAAAAAAGACCCACAGTAATGTGATTGACTGTTAACCATCCTCAGGGCAATTAGCGATGGGCAATAAATGCTGGCCTAGCCAGTGAAGCCCTCATGCTATGAATGACTTTATTAAAAAAAGCACACATTATTTAAGTAACTACTGTCAACTGTTCTTTGCTAAGTGGAAAATATATTTGTCAATGTATTTCTTTCTCACAGATTCCTTTGTGCTGTATAAGGTAAACAACAGTGAGATCTCCAAGGTGCCTCTGAACAGCAAAGGAATTTCTTGGTGGACTGACTACAATGTCAAATTCAATAACCCCAAGTTAGACAACGGAACTGATCTAAAGCAGGCATTTGAAGGTGAATTGATTGCTTTCACTAAGTGTTTCTGCTGACCGACTGGTCTTGATCAAATCTTGTTCTGACCAAGTCATTTGACGGATTAATGGTGATGTCAGAAAAGTTTTCGGACATTCAAAGGGGCCACCACAATTTGGACTTTCCCCGTGGGTCCCTGACCCTCCCATTTAGCTGAAAGGGAAAAGGGAGTCAGAAGATGAGCAAAGCTGTCCCTCATGATTTCCCCAACACCCCCCCACCCCCTTACAAATTGTCAAATCAATGAGAAAGGGTAGGCTAACCTTCAAATTATTAAAGATGGAGGGCTCAGAGGAGGCCTGGGTACTGAACAGCAGGATACAGGGAAGTGAGGATCATGTAGCTTCAGAATGGAGGTGCCCTTTCCAACATTTTCATGTTTTAAAATAATAACTGGCCGTAGCAGCCAGACTGTCATTGTGGAAGTGGACAGCTCCTCCACAGGATGGCCTGGTGCAAAGGAACTGGACCCCAACCAGGCAGGGAGGCCCCCTGGGTCTGGTTAGAGCACTGACTCCCTGGTCTGCCACCAGGAGGCTGCCTCAGGTGGAGAACCTGACACCCAACAGAACACCACCAGGGGCTGGGGGTGCACGGTGCCATTTGGCCTCAATAGAAAGGTCTTAATGGGCCTTCACATTGTTCACTTGGCTGCCTGCCAGTAATAGGAAAGCAGTCCCAACATCGCCTCAAATCCTCACCCTGGCACTCACCGATTCAGCTTACAAGAAGATGGGCAGAGGGGGCACATAGGGGCTGGGATTGGGTTGGAATGGGAAGGACTTTGATATCCCAATCTTCCTAAATTACATCCTCAGAACCTAATTTAAACAAAGAAAGGGAAGGTGATCAAGCTGTCCAACTGAAAAAGTGTTTATAGTTTGACTATTGTTCCATGTATAATCCAGGCAAAAGATTGTCCGTGTAGGTCAGGGAAGTGTCAATACCTCTGGAGGAAATGTCAGTTGCCAATTGATTGTTCCCCCTGGATGATACCACAGTTCCCACGTAGCCAGCTGGCCTGTTGTTTCCTCCATTACAAAGTTGACGACAGTTCACCTGCTGTAGCACAATTTGGGATGTCAGGTGGCCCTCAAGTTCTATATATCTTTCCAACATGGCACTTAACCTCTGTTTTTTGCCCTCTAATGAAAATTCTATTTGATTAAAGTCCTGATTATAACAGTTGCGTCACTGCATTGTCAGTGATCGTGCTAAATTGGTCAGATGAGGAAATCACTTAATTGCTAAGGACCAATGTCACTTTGGGACCAATGTTGGGTAATATTTATTTCATCTGTCTTTTTAAATAAGGGACTTTCTTTCTCCTTTTCCTCATTGAGCCCAATTCACTTCATTACAGGAACTGTAAAACCTCACAACTGGCCCAGGCCAGCCTATGAGCTGGACACAAACCCAGAAAACAATGGCTTCATCAATGAAGACTTTATTGTTTGGATGAGGACGGCAGCCTTGCCCACATTTCGCAAACTCTATCGTCGTATTGATGGTGGGCTGCAGCCAGGAAAGTATTTGGTAGAGATAAGTTACAGTATCCTTGCATTTTTTCATGAGGCAATATGACCAAAAGAAAATAAGTAAATGAACTGGGTCATATTCAAGTTAAGTTGTTTAGTTCTGTGGTTGCACTGCACCACATGCATTGGGGCTCTGCTTTCACAACCATTGTGGCTGTCTGCTCATATCACTCAAGTGAGGAAGCAACCATTTGACTGTGTGAAATTGAATTGGAGAAAGTTGTAATAGTCAAATTTTCCCCAGCTGCTGACATTGTCAGCACTGTACATTTTCCTGACTTTTTAAACTACTTCTAATGTTTTTAAAGTCCATCCTGAGGAAAATAGTACTCAGTTTCAGTTGATTGGGTTGGTGCTTTTTGATTTTGTTTTCCTTTAAACTGGAAATGTATCATTTTCCACACCAGGTACACCTCCTATTAAACTTTTCACTCTCTCTAATGATATCTGGAGACAAATTACTTCAATATTTCCAGGCCTGGGGGACTTGAGAACCACTGATCAGAACTATGATCATTCCCTTGCAAATGCAGTTAGGAATTAAAGAGAAAATTTATTTATTCCGAGAGTGGTCAGGATGTGGAATTCATTACATCAAGCATTAATTGGGTTGAATGGTATCCAATGTCTTTAAGACTGTAGTTTCCAACTGAGAATCTACCCTGAAGAAACTAAAGAATACAAAGTTTATTTTCAGTGGATAAATCTTACATAAACCTAAAAATCAACTTTTCTTTTATTCACTTCTGGGGATGTTGGCATTATTGGCTGGGCCAGCATTTTTGCCCGCCCCTAGTTGGTCTTGAAGGTGGTAGTGACTGGCCACCTTGAACTGCTGCAATCCACTTGCTGTAGGTATACTCTCAATGCTGTTGGGGAGGGAGTTCTAAGATTTTGACCCAGTGATGCTGAAGGAACAGTGTTATATTTCCAAGTCAACTGCTGCCCTTATCCTTCGAGATGGTAGTGACTGAGAGATTACAAATCTTGGTGAATTTCTGCAGTGGATTTTGAAGCTAGTACACACTGTTGCTACCGAGTAGCAGTGGAGAGAGTTAATGTTTGTGGGTTTGGCGCAAATCAAGCAGACTGCTCTGTTCTGGTTGGTGTCAAGCTTCTTAAGTGGTGTTGGAACAGCAGTCATGGAACTAGCTGAGCTGCTATTGCAGAGATACCACATGGATGTGATGGGCTAATAATCTCCTTTGTTTATAGTACTGGAATATGTGGGCTTCAGGCATTGATTCCTAGTATATTCCTTATTTGTTTGTTTGCACTGTCAGCGTAAAACCTGCAATGCAAGTCCATCTAGACCAAACTGAAGCACAATACAACAAGCTGGCAAAGCCTGTTAAAGACACTCATTTTCTCTCTAGCCATGTGGCTTCCAGAAGAGGTCATGCAGTAACGTGACGATCAACATACAAGTGGTTTTGGAAATAACACTCCGTGAGATTGACTGTCAGAGGCTCTGCCATCAACCAGTATTCGCAGTCTGAGTTGGACACCATGGCTTTAGGAGGAATCTCATTATGCATATAAGGGTATTGAAAGATGAACTTTTGATAAGGAATGTTGGGAGGAGGCAAATGTAGAGCAGATATCCCAGTATTGATTAGTTGGGCTGAATGGCTGCTGCAAGTTCTATGTAATTATTCAGCTGTCTAATTCTAAAAAGGATTCTCCTTGGTTTAAAATCTTTCGGTCATTCTAACATTTTCCTTCCAAACTCCAAAATGAAGCAATCCCTGTGGAATCCAGGGCGGCACGGTAGCTAAGTGGTTAACACTGTTGCCTCACACTGCCAGGGACCAGGGTTTGATTTCAGCCTTGGGTGCCTGTCTGTGTGGAGTTTGCACATTCTCCCAGTGTCTACGTGGGTTTCCTCCAGGTGCTCCGGTTTCCTCCCACAATCCAAAATTGTGCAGGTTAGGTGAATTGGCCATGCTAAATTGCCCGTAGTGTGGGTTACTCTTCAGAGGGTCGGTGTGGACATGTTGGGCCAAAGGGCCTATTTCGACACTGTAGGGATTCTAATTCTAATTCACTCTTGTAGGAAAGAACAGTTAGTGCTGCTGCCCTTTCTTCCCTGTATATTCCTCAATCCCTTCTTTGTCTCTTGTCCTTAACCTATTAAAATCAAATTCTAACTCCTGTTCAACGCAATCTCTTCCAGTATTTCAATATATCTCTGTTCTGAAGAAGAGGCATACTGGATTTGAAATGTTATCTCTGTCTGTCTCTCTCTATGGATGCTGCCAGATTTGCTGAGTTTTTCCAGCTCTTGTTATTTATTTCAGATTTCCAGCATCTTTATTTCAGTAAGTTTCATCATTTCCCCCCCCCCCCCACCCATAATCTGTCGACTCTCGAGACTAGGCTCTGCAGCAGCTGACATTTTACTTTCTGTTCTGTTCTCTGGTTCCATGCTTTGATCTGTGAAAGTTATTCAGTGAGGAATAAAAAGCCAGAAACACACACTTTAGATTTGAAAGTACCACAGGGCAGTGCAAGTTTCTCACACTGAACCAGTGAACCGATGGAAGACATTTTCAACAAGAGACTGGAGGGAATGGTGTTGAGAATGCAATCGCTGATGCATGGTGTGTGTTACAAGGCTACAAATGCATTGATAAGAATAGAGCAGCATTGTGAAGATGTGGGATTAGGGTTTCATGCCTTCCTGCTTTACAATGCTGAGGAGAAATGTATTTTTCTGAAATAACCATTTGAGGTTTGTCATTTTCCCCAAGAGAGCCTTTCAGTACTCTTACTTTATTGTACCAGATTTCCACCCAAGCCAATTTCCTTGGGAAGCAGTGGTTGAGATCACCAAAATCCTGGGATTCCAATCCATTGTGACAAACTAAAACTGATTTTAATTTGTGGAATTATACTATGAAATGTAACTAATTTAAACTGTTGACTTTTTTTTATTGTGTATTTTTTTAAAAAAAAGGTTTGAAACAATGGGAATCTGTTATCTCTGTATAATCCATCTTCATAGATATTTTCCTAATCAACGAGTACAGACGTTATTCCACACTTCATAGAGCAGCCAGAACTTGAACCTGGGTCTCGTGGGAGAAAGTGAGGTCTGCAGATGCTGGAGATCAGAGTCGAGAGTGTGGTGCTGGAAAAGCACAGCCGGTCAGGCAGCATCTGAGGAGCAGGAGAGTCGACGTTTTGGGCCGGAGCCCTTCATCAGGAGTGACAAGGGCTCCGGCCTGAAACATCGATTTTCTTGCTCCTCGGGTGCTGCCTGACCTGCTGTGCTTTTCCAGCAACACACTCTCGACCCTGGGTCTCTTGGCTCAAAGGTTATCATTGCACCATGAGAGCCTCGAAGCTAGCTTACTTGTGACTTAAGTCTGATATGATATGAGTGACTGACTCTTAATTCATACTCTTGAAAGAAACTTAGCCATTTGGGAAACTGGAGATGGATAACAGATGCAGACCTGCCAGCACTTTGAGCACCAATAAATTAAATTAGTTGACTACAATAGGCTTGCTTCCTGTCTTCTGAGTTCCCCTGAGAGCCCCCATATCATTCTAACATGGACTTGACATTCTTTCATCATTTTGTGGGTCAAACTTCTGGCACCACCCATTTGACAGCAGTGGTTGTATCACTCCTTTACAGGTTATAGTCTGTAAGTCACCCCTTCTTCAATCACTATCATATAAAGGGCATTTGGGGAGGGACCAGTGATACTCACTTCCCATTGACAGTGTTGTAAAGGATGGTTCCTTTAAGAATACACTAAGACATACTTCAGAGATTTTAGAGTGTAGTTGATGCTCATTGGAGCATGTATTAAAGTCTTTTTGTGCATTCTCACCCCTTCTAACACCATTTTGATTTAACCCATCCCTCTTTGCCCACCCTCCTTTTTGTTATTGCTGTTGTGTCTCTGGTGGGCAGTGCTTGTTAAATGTTATTCAGTTGTTTAATTGGGTGATTTGGTGGTGGGTTTGGATTAAAAAAGGCTAGTTTGACGAAGTAAGCATAGTTGGTTAGGAAGGAGAGATACCAGACTAGGATCAATGCTGGGTCCTCTACTTATTGTCATTCATGTAAATGATTTGGATGTGAACGTAACAGGTATAGTTAGTAAGTTTGCAGATGACACCAAAATTGGAGGTGTAGTGGACAGCGAAGAAGGTTACCTCTGATTACAACATAATGATTAGATTCCCTACAGTGTGGAAACAGGCCCTTCAGCCCAAAAAGTCCACACCGACCCTCCGAAGAGCAACCCACCCCCCTACATTGACTGACTGCTGACTAATCCACATAGCACTATGGGCAATTTAACATGGCCCATTCACCTAACCTGCACATTTTTGGACTGTGGGAGGAAACCAGAGCAAACCCATGCAGTGACTGGGCGAATGTGCAAACTCCAGACAGACAGTTGCCCAAGGCGGGAATTGAACCCAGGTCTCTGGTGCTGTGAGGCAGCAGTGCTAACCACTGAGCCACCATGCCACCTCATCTAGACCAGATGGGCCAATGGGCTGAGAAGTGGCAGATGGAGTTTAATTCAGATAAATGCAAGGTGATGCATTTTGGGAAAGCAAATCTTAGCAGGACGTATACACTTCATGGTAAAGTTCTAGGGAGTGTTGGTGAACAAAGAGACCTTGGAGTGCAGGTTCATAGCTCTTTGAAAGTGGAGTCGCTGGTAGATAGGATAGTGAAGGCAGCATTTGGTATGCTTTCCTTTATTGGTCAGAGTATTGAGTACAGGAGTTTGGAGGTCATGTTGCAGCTGTACAGGACATTGGTTAAGCCATTGTTGGAATATTGCCTGCAATTCTGGTCTTCCTATTGGAAAGATGTGAAACCTGAAAGGGTTCAGAAAAGATTTACAAGGATGTTGCCAGGGTTGGAGGATTTGAGCTATAGGCAGAGGCTGAACAGGCTGGGGCTGTTTTCCCTGGAGCATTGGAGGCTGAGGGGTGACCTTATAGAGGTTGTCAAAATTGAGGGGCATGGATAGGATAAATAGGCAAAGTCCTTTCCCTGGGGTTGGGAAGTCCAGAACTAGAGGGCATAGGTTTAGGGTGAGAGGGGAAAGATATATATAAAAGAGACCTAAGGGGCAACTTTTTCACAGTGTTGAACATGTATGGAATGAGCTGCCAGAGGAAGTGGTGGAGGCTGGTACAATTGCAACATTTAAGAGGCATTTGGATGGATATATGAATAGGAAGGGTTTGGAAGGATATAGGCCGGGTGCTGGCAGGTGGGACTAGATTGGGTTGGGATATCTGGTCGGCATGAAATGATTGGACCGAAGGGTCTTTTTCCATGCTGTACATCTCTATGACTCTAGAGGTGTATGGAACAAGGAAACTGACAATGTATCTGACTGTCTGACTCCTTATTTATTAAATGGATGACTAACATGAATGATGATGAATGAATACATTTTTAATAGTAATGTCTCACTCTTAACTGCTAGAAGCCATTTATTCTATTACTCCTTAATTTTACGTTCAGATTATCCAGTTTTAAGTTTCAACGGACAGAAACGAGTGACTTTCAGCACCATATCCTGGATGGGTGGTAGGAACCCATTCCTGGGGATCGCCTATCTTGTGTGTGGCAGTGTGTCTATTGTCACAGGAATAATAATGCTCATAGTCTACATTAAATATCAAGGACAGAACATTCGCAAAGTGGAATAATCACAAAATGCAATACCTGTGAAACTTACTAGGAAATTGTTTCAGAAGCTATGGGTGTTTCCTATAAATTAACTCGACACTTATTATATTAATCTTGAGCAAAGTACAGAAATTTAGCTTTTTGATTTTTTTTTATATATATTGTATTGTGCTTTCTCTCTATAGCACAGATGATTTATACACTTTCTTTAAACTTGTTTTAATTTTACAGATTTATTTCCACCGTGAAAGATTACAATGGTGAAAGTGGGGATGATTTAGTATTGAGTTAATAAAAATGTTTTTTTTTAAACTTGTGGTCACTTGAGTACCAATGGTTCCAGTAGTAAGATTTATTGTGTGAAACTACTCAACATATTCAATCAAGTTGATATGTTTTATTGAGTTATTACATAAAACTCCATTTTATAGTTTTTCTAATCTCAATAGATCAATTCAATAGATTTTTTAAAAATAGCTTATCATATAATTGTCAATTTAATGTATTATAAAATTGCTTTGTAAGCACTAACACTATTGTCGTCCCTTTTTATCAGATTTGCTGATTAGCTTTCTGAAAATAGAGAGCACCATCAAATTTACAGACACCAAAAATCACTGACTTGCCTGGTTAGCAGTTTATGTTGGCAGTTCCAGCAATAACATTAAAACTTGATGTCTTTTCACCAAATTAGAATCCAATACATTGGGAATATATTCATCTGGTCCAGTTTCAATACCACAGCTTTTCTGATAAATTGATCTCCGATTTACAGCTCATTCTGGCAACTATTTTTTGCCAATTTTATTTTCTTGCCATCCTTAAGATAATTTCCAAGCCTTTCCTGGTCTTAGAGCAACATCTCTCTGGGCTTCATGAGGGTAGAAAATGCTGGAAATACTCAGCAGGTCAGGCAGCTTCTGCCGAGGGTAACTGTAAAATTTCAGGCTTGCATCCTGTTGGTCAGAACTGAGTAAATTAATGATTTTGAACAAATTATTTTAAGAAAAGGGTTCTGAGGAAGGGTCACTCACCCCAAAATGTTAACTCTGATTACTCTCCACAGATGCTGCCAAACCTGCTCAGCTGCTTCAGTAATTTCTGATGTTGTTTTGAAGAGGTACTGAGTGGGTAGGCATGTGGGTAAGAGGGCAGGGCGATAGGTGAAGAAGGAAAGAAAAATGGCCGCTAGATGACGTGTGAATGGCTGATTGGACAGTAGCTGTCTGAGTGCCATGTAAAAGAAACGAAAGAAGAAAAACAAGCCAGTAAGAAAGAGCACAAAATAAAACAGAGGCTGATGTTGGGGTCTGACATGTTGAATTCAGGGTGAACATTCCTGAGCTGAAAGATGAGTTGGTGTTCCTCATGCTTGCATTTTGAGATTCTCTGGAATAGGCCAAGGACAGAGAAGTCAGCGACAGACTGTGGCACCGGATTCAAACAAATTGAAGCGCTGTACTTACTGACTGAACTGAGGTATTCCACAAAGCAGTCACCTAATCTTCATTTGGCCTCCCCATTCTAGAGGAGAATGCATCCTGAGCAACAATAAATTTGATTGAAAGAAGTACAATAAATCACTTGGATGGTCTATTTATTGTATATTAATTGTATTTATAGATGATTAGTATATCACTTGAGCACATATAGGCCTCTTGTGACACAGTGGTAGTGTCCCTGCCTCTAAGCCAGATGAGGCCCCAGTTCAAATCCCACCTGGTCCAGAAGTGTGCCTAATGGCTCGGAACAGGTTGACTAGAAACTAGTCTTTGCACCCCTATAAAGGGACATGCTTCAGAGATTATTGTGGTACAGTGGTAGTGTCCCTTCCTCTGGACCAGAATGTATGCTTTCAAGTCCCACTTCAGAGATAGATTGTAACATGTCCAATTGGATTGATTCTTTTTTTGAAAAAGATGAGACATCATGATGTCAAGATGACTGAAGTATACAATGGATTCTGGTCTGACCTGGCCATCCTTCAGGCAGCCCCCAGAACGTCCCTTGGAAACCTGCACCTCATAATTTGATCCAAATCATCAAAATCCCCTCTTCACCCCCCCCCCCCCCCCCTTCCCTTTGGTGCGGGGGGGGGGGGGGGGTCCTCGTAAAGGCTGCTGCTCAATATGCTGCATTTCATCACCTTCATCAACCATCTGGACACACTGCAGTGATCCATCCTGCTGCATGGAAGTTGCAGGGAGTGCCTAGTAGGAGGCTCTCTATTTAGGAATCATCTCCTTTACCATCAAGTATAAGCAAGTTAGGCCTCATAACCCAACCTGGCTATTACCTGATTAATGGTGAAATTTAGATATGTTTCCAACAAAGTATCTGTCTCCATGTCCAAGGGTCGATCCTTGCACAGTGTTGCTCTTCAAAATTCTGCTCCTGAGGAATTCTAAAGTTGAATTCTTATACAGTTTTCTTTCTTGCAAGCTTGTGGTGTGATATTATTGATGATCTTTTAGATTCATTCATCCACAATATTGCAAGTCAGCAGTGCGCCTTCTTATCGGAAGTAGCTTCCTTGTTCCTTGTTCCATTTGGCATTGACTGTCTGAAGACTCAGCATTCCTCTTTATATTCTACTGCAGGGCACAATTTTGTCATGGTGGCATAGAGTAGCCAGTTACCAAGCAGTTGTTAAGACATGTCCTTACCCCAGCCACTACACTCCAGGCTTTGTTATCACATAGTCTGCTATTCCACACAACCCATTGTTAGCCACTGACAGCCCACATTAGCAGCTATTCACCTGCCTAGCCAGACATTTATCCACTCCTTTGTCTATCCAAATGCTCTCTCTCTTTGGCCTCTATCCCCACCAATGTTTGCTCCTTAACTCCTCCCTAAATTCTGCTTTTTAAAAAAACATTTCCTAACCAGCATCTGAGGAAGGGTGATTGGATCTGAGACGTTAACTCTGGTTTCTCTCCACAGATGTTGCCAGACCTGCTGAGCTTTTACAGCAATTTCTGTTTTTGTTTCTGATTTCCAGCATCTGCAGTTCTTTTAGTTTTTTTTTAAGTTAAATCTTGTAATTTTCTGCTGAGAATTTGATTGGAGTTATTGTCCCTTCAAGTGGCTATCAATTGTTAATTTTGTTTCATTTTAGTTTCTTTATTAAAGGTATTATAAAGAGACACTTGGCCCTTTTAAATACCAGTTCCTGGTTTAATTAGTTAATTTGGTTTTTAAGTTCATTCTTTTTCCTAGAAGTATAAAGAGACATGGAAACTGTGACATGGTTGGGATTGGAGCTATACACTTGTAAATCATTTTGGAACGAATTAACATTGGCTCTCCTCCTATCATTCACCAACAAGCATTCCAGAAAGAAAGCCAAACATAGGGTGTTTGGTTATTCCCAGTGTGTCGGATCAACCATGACCCATAAAAGGGAAGATGGGGGGGGGGCATTGCCACCAAAGAGACACATCCCTTCAGAATGTCAGACTTGGAGTGTGGAAAGCTAGTCTCCACTCACCAGGTGTTTGCTTCCTAGGGTTAGGGTATTTAAGACTGGGGGCATATTTTTAAGGTGAAAAGAGAAAGATTTAGAAAGGACATGAGGGGCATTTTTTTTAATGCAGTGGTTGTACATGGAATGAACTTCCAGAAGAAGTAATGGATGTGGGAACAGTTATGAATAAATGACATTTAGATGAGTGCATGATTAAGAAATGTTTAGATGGATAAAGCAGGTGGGACTGTTGTAGTTTGGGATTATGTTTGGCATGGACTGGTTGTCTGAAGGGTTTGTTTGGGTGCTGTATGACTCATTGAGACCAGGCCTATAGAAAGCATGGTCAGTCCTGCTGAGGAAAGCCAGTGACCATCCACAGGCTCTGATCCGCACCATTACTTATTAGTCTGTGCTGTAAACAGGCTCATGGTTTCACACTGTCCTACTTGACCACAGAAGTTGCAGAACTGTAAAGACATGGCTCCTTTAAAAGAGACATTAATCAAATGCGAGATGATAAATAATTTCTTTTGATTTCATTTGAAAGGTGATAATAAAGCATGAGTTTATTGTGGAATCTGAAGGTACTGAGCGAGTCTTGGCTGGACGTGATCTTGGAAATTCATCTGAAAAATCCCAATGTTCTCCTACTGCAGAAACAGTTGAGAGCAGGAGCTGTATGGATGTTTCTGTGATTTATAATTTTTGACATCCTTCCAAAGCAACAGAGTCAGAGGACCAGAAGCATGTTTTTTGTTTAAAACGTCATTTTTTTAGAGACTCCGCTGATTTATTTGGTTATTTAGATTAGATTACATTACAGTGTGGAAACAGGCCCTTCAGCCCAACAAGTCCACACTGACCCGCCGAAGCGCAACCCACCCATACCTCTACATTTACCCCTTACCTCACACTACGGGCAATTTAGCGTGGCCAATCCACCTAACCTGCACATCTTTGGACTGTGGGAGGAAACCGGAGCAAACCCACGCAGACATGGGGAGAACGTGCAAACTCCACACAGTCAGTCGCCTGAGGCGGGAATTGAACCGGGTCTCTGGCGCCATGAGGCAGCAGTGCTAACCACTGTGCCACCAGGTCCTGGAACAAAGCATTAGAATCTGCAAGTGCTTCAAAGAGTTGATTCTCTCCAGGTAATTGTTCTGAAATACTAGGTCATTGGTTGCTCCAACAATTTTCTATTCAAAATTTACCAACCTGCAAGATTTGAATAGACTGCAGCTCTCAAACTCCTAAAAGCACTTAAGGCAATAATAAATCCATCATCTACTTAAAATAACATCTCCAGTAAAAGTCTTAATAACACAATGTTTTCTTCAGGTTGAAACTTTAGTTCTAGTAGCAATTTAAAGGGACACTCCCCATCAGTAGACAAAATTTACCAGATTGGTGGCTTGTGAAGAATATAAGGGATATTCAGTCAGTTTAAAGGCAAGTGTAGTGTTCCCAAGCAGCAAGAGTCAGATAATTGCCAGTTGGAAAAACCATAACTAATCCTCAAACTACTGATAACTTTTGGAACTCTTGTTTCAAGAAATGGAGCATTTGGAAGTTACATAAGGTTTTTTTTTGAGATTGTAGTCGTTCATAGGTCAGATTCTTCCTAAGGGAAGAGTACTAAACTGGGCCAAGGCCAATTATAGCAAAATTAGGCAGGAGCTCGGAAATGTGGATTGGACACAGCTATTTCAAGAGAAGTCCACATTTGAGATGTGGGAGGCTTTCAAAGATAGGTTAAAGATCGTGTAGGATAAGCATGTCCCATTGAAGGCAAAGGATAGGAAGGGCAAGATTCGTGAACCGTGAATAACAGGAGAAATTGTACGACTAGCAAAGAGCAAAAGGGAAGCGTGCATAAGGTCTAGGCAGCTAAGAACAGAGCGAGCCCCCTGGAGGAATATCAGAAGAGTAGGGCAAGTCTTAAATGAGGAATCCAATGGGCTAAAAGGGGTCATGAAATAGCTTTCGTGAGCAGAATTAAGGAGAATCCCAAAGCATTTTATTCTTATATAAGAAGCGAGTAACTAGAGAAAGGATTGGTCCACTAAAGGATAATGAAGGAAGGCTGTGTGTCGAACCTGAGAGAATGGTTGAGATTCTGAATGATTACTTTGCAACAGTGTTCACTGAGGAGAGGAACATGATGAATGTTGAGATTAGAGATAGAAGTTTGATTAGTCTGGATCACATTGACATAAGTAGGGAAGATGTGTTGGGTAGGCTAGAGATTATTAAGGTGGACAAAGCCCCAGGACTGGATGGGATCTACCTCAGTTGCTGAGGGAGGCGAGAGAAGAAATAGCTGGGGCTATGACAGATATCTTTGTGGCATCTTTAAATACAGGTGAGGTGCAGGAGGACTGGAGAGTTGGTCATCTTGTCCCCTGTACAAGGAGGGTTGTAGGGATACTCCGGGTAACTACAGACCAGTGAGCCTGATGTCAATGATGGGAAAATTGCTGGAGAAGGTACTGAGGGATAGGATCTATTTATATTTAGTAAAGAATGGGCTTATTAGTGATAGGCAACATGGTTTTGTGCAGGGAAATTGTGCCTTACCAACTTAATAGAGTTCTTTGAGGAAGTGACCAAGTTGATAGATGAAGAAAGGGCTGTTGATGTCATATACATGGACTTTAGTAAGGTGTTTGATACGGTTCCCCATGGTGGGGAGCAGAGGGATACAGATGCTTAGGAATTGACCAACTGGTTTAGACAGTACATTTGGATCAGCTCAGGCTTGGAGGGCCGAAGGGCCTGTTCCTGGGCTGTAAATTTTCTTTGTATTCTAGATAGGATAGTTTGGAAAACATTCCCCCTTGGGAGAGGCCTTCTCAAAGGGGAATAACCTTAACATTATCGGGTGGCACGGTGGTACAGTGGTTAGCACTGTTGCTTCACAGCGCCTGAGACCCGGGTTCAATTCCCGCCTCAGGCGACTGTCTGTGTGGAGTTTGCACGTTCTCCCATGTCTGCATGGGTTTCCTCCGGGTGCTCCAGTTTCCTCCCACAGTCCAAAGATGTACAGGTCAGGTGAATTGGCCATGCTAAATTGCCTGTAGTGTTAGGTAAGGGGTAAATCTAGGGATATGGGTGGGTTGCACTTCGGCGGGTCGGTGTGGGCTTGTTGGGCCGAAGGGCCTGTTTCCACACTGTAATGTAATCTAATCTACAGCAAAGCTGTCAGGAGGCATTTTTCATATGAAAGCAAGCCATAAAGATTAGATCAGCTGACAATTTTAAGATTGATTCTGTTTTTGTTTGGTAAGGGTTGAGGAAACAGGACAATAAACTGGAATTAATCATAGAATCCCTACAGTGTGGAAACAGACCATTTGGCCCAACAGGTCCACACTGACTCCATAGAGTATCCCATCCAGCCCCATTCCCCTACCATGTTACTCCACATTTCCACTGACTAATGCACCTGACCTACACATCCCTGAATACTGTAGGCGGTTTAGCATGGCCAATTCACCTAATCTGCACATTTTTGGACTGTGGGAGGAAACCAGAGCACCCAAAGGTAACCCACACAGACTCCGGGAGAATGTGCAAACTCCACACAGACAGTCACCTGAGGCTGGAATCGAACCCAGGTCTCTGGCTCTGTGAGGTAATAGTGCTATCCCCGGTAACGATCAGGCATGATTGAATTACATAGCACAAAAGGTTCAAGGAGCTGAATTGTCTCCTCTTTCTATGTTGCTACTGACTTAATTATGAGCAAGGAGTTTCTCACATGCTCAGATGTTTGATAGCAATAACAGTTCCTTATGTAAAACTTAACTTCTACCGAAATCATTATAAAAACGGAGGAGAGAACAGGAAGAAAATATATGTTTTTTATTCTGCCAAAGAGCTTAAAAATAAATTACTTTCAACTGAAATTAACATTATTGCAGGCAAATATCACAACCCCTTTGTGTACAGTGTGGTGAGATGTGGTTTTAAGAGGGATTTCTTTGGTCCTGGTCCTCTTGAAGAGGGGTGGTGAAAATCTGGTGCCAAGGTGTCCGCACCATGGAAACTGACTAAATTGTTCTGGCTTTTTAAAAAATTAGACTGAAGAAGCATGAGTGGGTGGAGTCAGGCTCACACCGACCCAGGGTTTTAAGTTTGCTTTCAGTTGTTGAAGTTGGGGATTTCACAGTTGAAGTTGCTAGATACAGCTCTCACTCTGCTGCTGCAAAACGTTTGGGTTCTCTCTTTCTGCTGCGAGATTTTTCCTGTTGGCTTTTTCTTTCTTCCGGACTGGAGGAGATGAAAAATTAGCAAATCTGTTCTGCTGAATTTGTCTTTTATGGGATGCTACTGTATTGGAACAGTTGAGAAATAGTTCAATAATATTTCACTTTGTTAAATATTTCAATAGAGTTAAAGTTATGCCAATTCTTCTTTTCATGTTTGTATTTTAACTGTGGTGTAAGAATAACATTTTGCTTAAAACCTAGTAGTTTGACCACTCAAATCAGATCTGGAATGCAGCTGCTTGCCTTTAGATAAGATAAAAGCTGGGGTCAAGGCTAAATCCCTTAATATGTTCTGAGAGGGTTTGATCTGGTCCATAACAAATTGAGGGCTCTTGATGGGATCAAAATCTCTCATTCCAGTTGAGTTTTAGAATTATTGGACTCAAAGAAAGTGAATGGTGAGTGTTGGTATTTTCAAGTGTTGAATTGAGTTGGTTTAAATAGGGAGTATCTTGTGTAATAAGCCACTGAAAGAGCTGTAAGCATTTTCTGGATGTGGAAGAAGTCACTTGGGATGGTTTACAGAGGGTGCCTAAGGCAAAGCTTTCAGGATTGGCAGACAAGCTAAAGTTGGGGTTGCCTTTGATGGTGTGGAAAGGAGAAGTAATTGTAGCAATAGCTCAGCATTTACAATGGCCAGAAATGCAATCGGAATAATTGGAAATAGCTAAAATTCAATTGCGAATAAAACAACTTGAATTTGAAAAGGATATGAAACAGTTTGAGTTACAGCTGAAAGTAGAAGAAAGGGATAAGGAAAGAACTTTTGAACTTTGGAAGTTGGAACTGAAAAGTGGAAGTTGACTTAAAATTTGATTTTATTTATTGTTATGTCCTTAAGTACCATTAGGTTTTGGCACCATGGTGCAAACAGTACACGCAGATCATTGTAAGCAAGGACATACAGATCACAGGGTGAAAGAAAACTTTGAGGCATACGGGTTACCTAACACAGGGCATGCACTAGGCAAGATCAACTATGGCTGAAGTAGAGGTGAAAGATTGGAGTAGTGCTGAGGACAGTGATGAAGAGCAAACCCATCGTAGCCAAAAGAGTGGTGCGGATCTGTCTAAACCTGTTCAAGCTCTGCCTAGGTTTGACAGGATGGACGTAGAAGCTTTATAATTTTATTTGAGCAAGTGACTAAGCAAATTAAATAGCCACCAGCCATGTGGGTTTTGATGATTCAAACAAAGAATCTTTGATAGGTGGACAGGGCATTGAAAATTGATCAAACATATGACGGTCTTAGACAGTTATTTTGCAGGAATTCCAAATTCACTTCCTGAAGATTAGCAGCAGAAATGGCAGATGAATACGATCTGGTTCATAAACCAAAGTTTGGCTTCCAACATTAGTTTCAATCTGTGAGGGATACAAATTGGGAAAAAGAGAAATCCTCAGCTGCTAAAGGAAAAGGAGGTCTTATTGAAGACGGTAAAGATAGGTTACCACAGTTTAAAAAAGAAACCCATGAGGGAGAAAGAGAAGTAAAAAAACTTCAGGTGTTTTCACTGCAATAAAGTAGGCCACATGAAGGGTGGCACAGTGGTTAGCACTGCTGCCTCACAGCGGCAGAGACCCGAGTTCAATTCCTGCCTCAGGCAACTTTCTCAGGCCTCAGGAGTTTGCACATTCTCCCTGTGTCTGCGTGAGTTTCCTCCCACAGTCCAAAAATGTGCAGATTAGGTGAATTCACCATGCTAAATCGCCCAAAGTGTTAGGTGGAGGGGTAAATGTAGGGGAATGGATCTGGGTGGGTTGCTCTTCGGAGGGTTGGTGTGCACTGTTTCCACACTGTAAGTAATCTAATCATGCAGTCTCAGTGTTGGTGGTTTACAAAAAAACACTGGAAAGGTGGGTGTGGGAAAATTGGATAAGCCAGGGCTTTGAAAAGGTGATAAAGGAAAGCATGGTGAAAGCTAAAAAGCTGCAAATTATGCTTGATGTAGATATAGGATAGGCGAAAGTGAGGACTGCACATGCTGGAGATTAGAGTCGAGAGTGTGCTGCTGGGAAAGCAAAACAGGTCAGGTAGTATCCGAGGGGCAGGAGAATCGACGTTATGGGCAAAAGCCCTTCATCAGGATATGCTACTTCACTTAAGCAATGTGCTTATAGACTTAACACTCTTAGAGTCATAGGGTCATAAAGATGTATAGGACTTTGGTCCAACTTGTCCACACCGACCAGATATCCCAAACCAATCTAGTCCCACCTGCCAGCACCCAGCCCATATCCCTCCAAACCCTTCCTATACATATACCCATCCAGATGCCTTTTAGATGTTGCAATTGTACTAGCTTCCACCATTCTCTGCGTGAAAATGTTGCCCCTTAGGTCTCTTTTATATCTTTCCCCTCTCATTCTAAACCTATGCCCTCTAGTTCTGGACTCCCCCACCCCAGGGAAAAGATTTTGTCTATTTATTCTATCCATGCCCCTCATGATTTTATAAATCTCTATAAAGTCACCCCTCAGCTTCCGCGCTCCAGGAAAAACAACCCTATCCTATTCAACTTCTCCTTGTAGCTCAAATCCTCCAACCTGGCAACATCCTTATGAATCTTTTCTGCACCCTTTCAAGTTTCACACCTTTCTGATAGGAAGGAGACCAGAATTGCATGCAATATTCCAACAGTGGCCGAACCAATGTCCTGTACAGCTGCAACATGACCTCCCAACCCCTATAATCAATACTCTGACCAGTAAACGGAAGCATACCAAAAGCTGCCTTCACTATCCTATCTACCTGTGACTCCGCTTTCAAAGAGCTATGGATCTGCACTCCAAGATCTCTTTGTTCACCAACACTCCCTAGGACCTTACCATTAAGTGTAGAAGTCCTGCTAAGATTTGCTTTCCCAAAATGCAGCACTTGGCATTTATCTAAATTAAACTCCACCTGCCACTTCTCAGCCAATTGGCCCACCTAATCAAGATCCTGTTGTAATCTGAGGTAACCTCTGTGGTTTTTATTGAAAATGCATTCTGAATTTTTGCAGTGTAGTTGCTCCACTGACTGACCTGTTGAAGAAGTGCAGAGAATTTCAGTGGATAGAGGAGTGTCAGAAAGCCTTTGATGTCTGGAAGCTGTGTTGACTACTGCTCCAGTGTTAGCTACGCCTAATTAACAAAATCATTCAAGGTGTCAATTGATGTGGGTGTCAGTGCTGTACTCTTACAAGAAAATGGTGAGAGAATTGAAAGGCCAATTGAGTAGTTAGGTTCTGCCAATTTTTTCTTAATATTTTAATTGTGGTGTAAGAATAAAATATATTTAGCTTAAAGACTAATTTGAATTGCACCTGGAATGCAGCACTTTACATTTGCCTGTAAATAAAGTAAAAGTTAGGGTCCGAGCTATCTCCTTGATACGTTTTGAGGGGGTTTGGTCTGGTCCATAACAACAGTAAAATCTGACCATGAAATAAATAACCAATTAATATTTTGTTTTGATAATGAAGGAATGTTGACCAATTGTAATTGTTCACATGAAAAGGCAGTCTGACATGTTGATTTAATAGTTCAATTTGGTGATGAGATGATAGCCTAGTGGTCTTATCACTAGACTATTACTTCAGAGACCCAGTCAACGTGACGAGGATGTCAATTCAATAGTAAATTTGGAATATAGAGTCTAATGAGGGGCATTGTTGGGTAGGCCTATCTGATTTATTTTAGGAAAACTGCTATCTTTAACTGGACTGGCCTATTTGTGACTCCAGACTCATAGCAATCTCGATTGCCCTCTGGGCTATAAGGAATGGGCAATAAATGCTGATAACATGCACATCCAATTTTTTTTTAAACATCCTATTTTAGTTTATCACCTCTCTCCTCTCTTTCAGATGAATAACTTCAGCATCCATTTTCTTGCAAGAATCTGTTTGTACAACACCAATCTTAAACCACCACATGAAACCCCCACCCTATGTTCTGCATATAAACCCACATTTTCCTAGCTACCATCAATTCTGAGGAAAGGTCATTTGACCCAAAACATTAAATCTGATTTCTTTCCACAAGATGCTGCCAGGCCTGCTGAGCTTTTCCAGCAATTTCTGTTTTTATTTCTGATTTACAGCATCTGCATTTCTTTAGGATTTTACCACATGAAACTGTTTGGCTAGTCTTTGACTCAGGACTAACCCTGGCATCTTCTATACCATGTGGATACCAACGGTTGTCAAGGCATAGAGAAAACAATATTATTCAAGCAAAGGTGAGTTTGCAATGGAATTGTAACTTTTACCAGCCTAGTCTTTAATTCCTCAAACTGAAAGAAAATGAAAACAAGGCTAGAACACAGTCAATTACATTTCGAACAAAGGAGGGGGAAATTAAGGTTGAAGTGGATTTGAATTATTAGTTGTTTTCGGCCTATTTTCAGATACAGTCCTGAGGTTAATGCATCTGAAAGTGGGTCTTGGGCCTACACAACTTATTTCTGGTGAGCTGGTTAACTGAGTATCTAGGGTCATCTCATCACTGGCAGCTTCCCAGAAGGAAGGAGATGAGGTCAAGGAGAATGGGACTAAACCTGCACCTGCAGCATGTCCTTAGGGATTGCTGACTCTAAATGAAAGTAACATTGAAGTTAAAGCCTGCTACTGCAGGATTCTGCTTGTTGCTGACCAATTTGACAAAGACTTCCTTGATCAGATGTTAGGCCCCTTGTTGGCATATGCAAGGGTGTCATGTCTGTTTAGGGTGCCCACCCAGGATGCCTGAACATCATCCAGAGTTAGATGTATGTCATATGTCAAATTCATTTCTAACCATGCCTTGAAGGCAGGAGCAGTTTTAAGTTTGTTAACCATTTCGTTTTGAAGTTCTATCACAGTGTGTTTACAAGCAGTCATGGGAAAAGGTTTGTGACATCAGTAGACTGATTGTGACACTAATAAGAAGGTAATATCCCTCCTCATCTTTTCACTTTCAACACAAAATCTGATGAGACAAGCTCTTCATAAGTTTAGATGTTCAAGAAGAAGTGCAGGAGAATCTAATGGTCATTGACTGGTAAGAGCAGCTCACTTAATGGGCCTTGGTTTAGAATATAGAGGTGCAAGAAATACAAATATGTTCCAAAATTCATTGTCAAGAATTTAATTTCTTTTTGATTCTCATGATGCATTATGCATAATTGTGAGATACAAACCAGAAAGTCCCATATCACTTCACATCAACGGAGTGAGGAAATCTGTTAGAATGGCACTTGGAACAGACCAACTGACTGCACTGACGGAAAGGGAAACTAAAAAAACCAAAGCAGATTGATTTCTAATGCCAAGTGCAAGTATGGACAAGCTCAGAAAATCATAGCCACCGTGTTTGAATTGGCCTATTTCAAATTCACCGGATTCAATGACAAAGAAAAACCTATGTGCACGGAAGACCAAAGGAAAAATGATGGACAATGGAATTATTCTCCTGGAAAAGGCATCATGTGCAAGTGTGGGACTAATCCCAAAAGAAACATCTGGTTTTGTGATGAGGAATATTTGTTATAATTTTCATGAAAATAATCCTAAACATATGCATTGGGACTCATAAGTGTTTTTTAAGATTATTGAAAATAGTTTTGACCTTTATACATAGCTTACACATAGAATGGATGAGGAGTAGTCAGGCTGGAATTTAATTTGTGATTTATGTCCTTTATGGACACTTCATTCCTGATGAAAGTGCCTCTTTCTCACAGCCATTCATTTATTTTAATACTCCAAAGTGTTTAAAATAAATGGATAGCATTTCAGTGCTTAAATTACAAACTTCTGAATCCAATTGGTATTCACATGCTCAGTAAAATGAGGGATAGCTTTGGATGAAACTCCCATTATTTATTCAGCATTGGGTCTAAACCAATTCTTTATCCTCACACATGGGAAAATCTCTCATTTTGATTCCACAGTCCAATAAATGATACAAGATGGGATCAATTTTGCTATGTTTATGTTACATCTTATAAAGAGTTCACGACACAAAAATAAGACATGAATCCCAAATGGTCTATGCCAGCAGTTAAATGTCACACAAGACTCCTCTGAGCCCTCTTCATGTGACCGTCGTAGTAATAGCTTGATATTCCTTTCTTCCTGGTCCACTTATCCAGCTTCTCTTTAAATATATCTAAGTTACTCTTTTTTTAAAAATTCATTCATAGAATTGGGTGTCACTGGCCAGGCTGGCAGTTATTACCTATCCCTTGTTGCATTCATTGCTTTGGGGCTGGAGTCACATGTAAGCCACACCAAGTAAAGACAGCAGTTTCCTTCCCTAAAGGACATTAGTGAACCTTTTAAAAATAAATATTTCATGTTTTAATGGAACATATGAAAGTAATACAGTCCAAGGTAGAGAAAATAATAATCGTTTCTCAAAGTCAGGAGGTTCTAAATTCTTCCGCTGCTGGAGAGGACGTCACTGAGGCTATTTTTGAAATCTGCTTTGCACTTTTGACCTTTCCCAGTGCATCTTGTGGGTTAATTCTTTGAGAAATTTGCAAGCAGGGGCATCCCTAGCCAAGAGTCAATGCCATCCTTTAATGGAGGCTTAGCAGACAAATCAAAGGTAGAAATAAATTTATAAAAGGAAGAAATAAAAGACGGAAACAGACCCTTTGGCCCAACTCGTCCATGCCAAGTTTCCCAAACTAAACCTTCCCATTTGGCCTGTATCCCCCTAAACCTTTCCTATTCATGTCCAAAGTCTTTTAAATGTTGTAACTGTACCTGCACCTACCACTTCCTCTGGCAGTTCATTCCACATGCAAAACATCCTCTGTGTGAAATCGTTCTATTGAAGAAACCTTGGCTTGTTCTTTCAGTTTAACTTACAGATGATGCCAATATAAATCAGTGGTGATGGGAAGTTAATGTTGAAGTTGGTGGTGGTGGTGCCAATCAAGCTGGCTATTTTGTTCTGACTGATGACAAGCTTCTTGAGTATTGTTGAGCTGCATCCATCCAGCCAAGTGGGAAGTATTCCATTACACTCCTGACTTGTGCCTTGTAGATGCTGGACAGGCTTTGGGGGGCATGTCATCAATGAGGGCATAGTGGTGAGTTACTCACCACAGAACTCCTAGCCTGTAATCTGCTATTGTAGCCAATGTTTATATGGCTGGTTCAGTTCAGTTTCTGGTCAATGGGAACCCCAAAGATGATCAAAGTAACCAGAATGTAAAACGTGGCTTGCCCCGTGCAGAGTAAGGGAGTTGCAGCTGCACTAGGTTGGAACAGCAGTTATTGAACCTTTGTAGTGAACCTGTCTGCTGAGCCATCCAGGAATGTATCTTTAAATTAAGCACACTGTGAAATTGGTTAAGTTTCTGTTAAACATAGAACCACAACAAGTAAGAAGCACCTAAAATATAATTGCTTGAACTGGGTTGTCCTGACAACCTGTACTAAAGATCTCAGGACTTCAATGAGATCCTTGCCACTAGCTAATGACGATTATGATCCCCAAAGATCAATTAACTAGGAACTGCCAATGTTTAATTCTTTTGTTTACAAAGTTATGCATGATGATCAATGTTCTGCATACTATCTACAACACAAGGCTGACAATATGGTGAATTCTTGATGTTACTTCGTTTGGTTTTACATGGGTACCTAGCTCCCCACAGTGATTCACTACCATCATCATTCACCTCCATGGTGAGTGTGCATACTTATCATGGAGGAGTGTTTTGCACATTTATCCTCTAGTATGTGAACAATGTGATTTTCAGTACACTTGTCCGATATAAGTTGATCACATCGTCATCCCTCATCATCAATACCCCTTCCGGCTGTAGAATCAGTACAGGAGGTGGTGTTTCTGCCCATCATATTGTCCTGTCACTAACTTCTCCCAGTTTTCCTGGTCTGAGAGTTCATCTCCATCAGACATTCAACATATTGATTTTAATATGATCTGAGCTGCAATATTCCAGATTCTGAAAATTTTCAATTGTGTTCTTTTCTCCCTCTCCTCTGTTAAAGGATCTCAAAACATTGTAAGTCAGGATGGAAATGATTCCAGAAGACTTTAATCTGTGGGCGACCAGTAAATCTGCACCAACACAAGCCACTTTGCTTGGTCAGATTGTGCTCGATGCTGTTCTATTCCTCTGCCTTGCTGTCTTTGTGGTTCACGTGGTAAACTTTCTCATTAGGCATTTGTCCCGTCAACCTTCAAAGGTTAGTGGTCATTCTCTTGTTAATTACCATCTGACAGTACTAAGGCTTTTGGGACCATACTTGCAGTATAATGGCTTAATGGGTTTGGAAGGTTCTATCTAAGGAGCCTTGGTAAATTTCTGCATTGCATCTTGTCGATAGTACACACTGCCGCCAGGATGATCATACTGAATGACAGAACAGTCTCAAGGGGCTGAATGGTCTATAACTGCTCTTATTAACACACCATGCTTCAAAGCATCACATTTAAGCAAATACAAAGAAATGGATTGCTGATAGTGAACAAAGTAACAGCATAGAAATTATTCATCAGCAGATACAATCCTGAATACATTGGGTTTTTAAAAGGTTATCACATTATATCAAGGACAAGAGACCAGGATTTCTATTTTTAAAACAGTCGTCTGAAATCAAGAAGTTCCCTTTGGCTTGCACTGACCATTTCACTTTCTCCAACACAGGAAAGACATTACAAACTCAATCCTTTAACACCAGATGAAACTAGAAGATTGCACTATGGAATCACCATCCAAAAGGTTATACTGAAAAAGATGCAACTTGTCGAGTTAAAGATTGGCTTGCTAAAAGCTATTCTCAGCTCTCTGAAGAAAAAGAGAAAAGTGAAACATATTCATGGCCACAACAGAAACTTATGTTGTGCATGTTCCTATTGCAACAATGCCAGTACTGGTACAGCTGGCACAGATGTTAGTGTGGCTGGATCAGACAGATGAAATACTGCAAAGAAATGTACTGCTAAATATTAGAAAAAAATTTGAAAAATATCTAATAATGATTAAAATAATCTACTCTAGTTTTTGTATCTGAATTCCGTTTGTGGATGTGCGTGCGAGTAGAAGATGGTCAGAGTTCATAAGAACAAACAAGCACAGAAAGTGCTGGAGAAACTCAGCAGGTCTGGCAGCATCTATGAAGAGAGAGAGTTAATGTTTTGAGTCCAGTATGACTTCTTCACAGTGATTCTGAACTCAGAAGAACTTTAAAGAGGAGTCATATTGGGCTTGAAATTTTAACTGTTTCTCTCTCTCCACAATTGCTGCAGACCTGCTGAGTTTCTCCAGCACCGTTATTTCAGATTTTCAATACCTGCAGTACTTTGCATTACAATTTTTAAAAAAATTTGGTTGCCACAGTGTGACAAAAACTTGCATTTTTTTTTTACATTATTCATGACCACAAAACATTACAAAGTACTTACAGCCATTTAAGGTTTGATACCATTGCAATGTAGAAAGCACACAAGCCAATTTATGCACCCAAAATATCCTGAAACAAAGTAATTCTTTAGCAAAACATAAGTAACAATGAATGTATGCCTATATTGATTTGGTTAAAGTTAGATACATATTTTTATGAACATTAATGTAACTGTGAGCATGACAATAACAACCAGAATCATAAAGTACAAGGAAAGATTCAAGATACTTAGATTATTTTCACCAGAGCAGAGAGGCCTCGGTGGAAATTTAATAATGGTTTATTTACAATCATAGTATGTATGATAATGTGATGAGAAACAAAAAGCTAATCCCTTTGATTGGGAATTCAATGTCAACAGGTCAATTTAAAATGTTGCACAAAGTAGTATAAGGAATATTCATGGAAAAGGTTGCTGGAATCGTGGAATACTTTATCACAGGAAAAGGTTGAGACCAATCTTTTAAAACTTAAAAATCACACAACACAGGTTATAATCCAACAGATTTATTTGGAAGTACTAGCTTTCGGAGCACTGCTCCTTCATCAGGTAGCTACCTGATGAAGGAGCAGCGCTCCAAAAGCTTGTACTTCTAAATAAACCTGTTGGGACTATAACCTGGTGTTGTGTGATTTTTAGCTTTGACCACCCCAGTCCAACACTGGCACCTCCACATCATGGCTACAATCTTTTAAAAGACAGTTTAAGGATGACTTCAATGAACATTTACAACACAACAGATGGAGAGGGCTTGAGCTTTGGGATTCATTTGTGATTCTTCAAACAAAGGAACTGGCTCAACAAGTTTACAGTGGGAAAACTGATAAGTATCACCCTGGATAAAAGATATTCCAGATAAGTGCTCTGTTCTGAATTACTACACCATTTTAGTACCTGAAGAAGAAAGCCTAGACAGGCCAGGGCAGTACGGTGGCACAGTGGTTAGCACTGCTGCCTCACAGCACCAGCGACCCGGATTCAATTCCCACCTCAGGCAACTGTGTGGAGTCTTTCACATTCTCCCAGTGTCTGCGTGGGTTTCTTCCGGGTGCTCCGGTTTCCTCCCACAGTCTAAAGATGTGCAGGTTAGGTGAATTGGCCATTCTAAATTACCCGTAGTGTTAGGTGAAGGGATAAATGTAGGGGAATGGGACTGAGTGGGTTGCTCTTCGGAGGGTCGGTGCGGACTTGTTGGGCCAAAAGGCCTGTTTCCACACGAAGTTATCTAATCTAATAAATTGTACTCTCTGCAGTATAGAAGAGTCATATGTAATAGGGTTAAGGAGAATCCAAAGGGTTTTTGCAAATACATTAAGAACAAAAAGGTAACTAGGGTGAGAATAGGGCCCCTCAAAGATCAGCAAGGTAGTCTTCGTGTGGAGCTGCAGGAGATGGGGAGATACTAAATGAGTATTTTGCATCAGTGTTTACCGTGGAGGAGGACATGGAAGATACAGAATGTAGGGAAATAGATGGTGCTATCTTGAAAAATGCCCATTTTACAGAGGAGGAAGTGCTGGATGGTTTGAAACACATAAAAGTGGATAAATTCCCAGAACATGATCAGGTGTATCCGAGAACTCTGCGGGAAGCTAGGGAAGTGATTGCTAGGCCCTTTGCTGAGATACTTGTATCATCGATAGTCACAGGTAAGGTGCTGGAAGACTGGAGGTTGGCTAACGTGGTGCCACCATTTAAGAAAGGTGGTAAGGACAAACCAGGGAACTATAGACTAATGAGCCTGATGTCAGTGGTGGGAGGGAATCCGGAGAGACAGGATGTACATGTATTTGGAAAGGCAAGGACTGATTAGGGACAGTCAGCATGGCTTTGTGCATGGGAAATCATGTCTCACGAACCTGACTGAGTTTTTTGAAAATGTAACAAAGAGGATTAATGAGGGCAGAGAAGTAGATGTGATCTACATGGACTTCAGTAAAGTGTTCGACAAGGTTCCCCATGGGCAACTGGTTAGCAAGGTTATATTGCATGGAATACAGGGAGAACTGACCATTTGAATACAGAACTGGCTTAAAGGTAGAGGACAGAGGGTATTGGTGGAGGGTTTTTTTCAGACTGGAGGCCTGTGACCAGTGGGGTGCCACAAGGATCGGTGCTGGGTCCAGTACTTTTTGTCATTTGTATAAATGATTTGGATGTGAGCATAAGAGATATAGTTAGTATGTTTGCAGATGACACCAAAATTGGAGGTTAACTGGACAGAGGTTACCTCAAATCACAATGGGATCTTGATCAGGTGGGCCAATGGGCTGAGGAGTGGCAGAAGGAGCTTAATTTAGATAAATGTGAGGTGCTGCATTTTGGGAAAGCAAGTCTTAGCAGGACTTACACACTTAATGGTAAGGACCTACGGAGTGTTGCTGAACAAAGAGACCTTGGAGTGCAGGTTCATAGCTCCTTGCAAGTGGAATACCAGGTAGATAGGATAGTGAAGGTGGCATTTGGTATGCTTTCCTTTATTGGTCAGAGTATTGAGAACAGGAGTTGGGAGGTCATGTTGCGGCTGTATAGAGCATTGGTTAGGCCACTTTTGGAATATTGCATGCAATTCTGGTCTCCTTCCTATTGGAGGATGTTGTGAAATTTGAAAGGGTTCAGAAAAGATTTACAAGGATGTTGCCAGGGGTTGGAGGATTTGAGCTATAGGGAGAGGTGGAATAAGCTGGGGCTGTTTCCCTGGAGCATTGGAGGCTCAGGGGTGACCTTATAGAGGTTTATAAAATTATGAGGGGCATTGATAGGATAAATAGGCAAGGTCTTTTCCCTGGGTTGGGGGAGTTCAGAACTAGAGGGTTTAGGGTTAGAGGGGAAAGATATAAAAGAGACCTAAGGGGCAACTTTTTTCATGCAGAGGGTGGTGCATGTGTGGAATGAGTTGCCAGATGAAGTGGTGGAGGCTGATACAATTACAAATTTTAAAAAGCATCTGGATGAGTATATGAATAGGAAGGGTTTGGAGGGATATGGGCCAAGTGCTGGCCATTGGGACTAGATGAGGTTGGGATACCTGGTCGACATGGACGGGTTGGACCGAAGGGTCTGTTTCTGAGCTGTACATCTCTATGACTCTCTAACTTAAATGAAACATAAAAGATGCTAAGAGAACATGGCAGTGTGAATGTCAAAAGGATGTTTCCGCTTGTGAGAGAATCTTGAAATAGGGGTCAGAGTTCAAAGATAAAAGGGGTTGCCCCTTTCAGAGGGGTGAGAGCCTTTGGAATCCCCTTCTTCAAAAGGCACTGGATGAGAATCCTTAATTTTGTTTTGAAAGGCAGATGGAGATAGATTCTTTATTGCTGGTGTGAGGGGGTGGGGTGAAAGATTATTGGGGATATGCAAGAATGTGGGGATGAGGTTAAAAATCAGATCAGCCATGAACTCATTGGATAACAGAACAGACTCAAAGGACAAAGAGGCCTACTCTTGTTCCTTGTTCGTATTGGTACCACTACAATTCACAAAAAAGTTGTTAAATTGAAGGGAAAAGAAAACTATGGTATAAATCCTTAATCACCATCAATGACCCTCCATTGCTGCACTCTCCTGATGGAGAGCACTAACATAGATATTAGCCAAGGGCAGGACTGGACCAAACTGTGAATCCGCTATCTTCATTCCTCTTACCAACACAGACCTATACAGTCAAGCCTCACACTTGAATAAAGGCTACTTTGTTAAGGTACTGGACTCATGAAACAATATCCCCAAAAATCAATGCATTCAAAACGGTGAGGGAGGAAAATTGAGAGTTTGGGAGGTTGGCTGGGTAGTCGGGTTGGTAGATGAATAGAAAATAATTTCTCCAAAGTCTTCTACCAACTTTTGACCTACAAGTAAAAATAGACTACTAGAGAAGAAATGGGGAAAACACTTTGAGACCTCAGTTGATTTGATACAAAATGAATAAAGTTGAAGTCCCAATAAAAGTACCATGGAGTGAAAGGCCTTGGGTTTGCACAGAGAATTTCAAGCATTTTCTTAGTCCTCTCATTACTTAAGTCAGAATGCCGTGAGAAACTAATGAGTAAAGAGTGTAGGAAGAAAGAGAGAGAGAGAGAGAGAGAGAGAGAGAGAGAGAGAGAGAGGATGAAAGAGGATGGGGGAGGTTCAGGACACCAAGTGGGATTGTACATTGAGATTTTTGGGAATGTGAGCTGCAAGGACAGCAATAGCTACCATGTGGCTTTGCCTTAGACCCCCGCCCCCCCAAACCTTTCCTGGTCTCACAGATCCAGCCTCTCCGACACTCGTCTCATCCACCCACCCTCCCGTGCCACAGTTGTCACAGAGGAGTTGCGATGATTCTTAAAATTAGGCCACAGTGAAAAATGTTAGGGAAACATGGCCTCAGCAGTTACACCATAACAAGTCACCTTAGTCTGTAGCCTAGGAAGACTAAAAGTGATTGGAAAGGGGATGTTTAAAAAGCAAAGATCATGCAATACGACCACACAATTATGAAAATTCTCGACTAAAAATGCTCCTTTTAAACCTGGCACCATAAAAATACAACTTGCTCATTCCCAATGGTAGTTTGACCTGCAAACCTGATGTCCAAATAAGACCAATCAACATGCTTCATAAGGAAAGTACTAAAGATGTAAGTTAGTCGTGGGCATATTGTTTTTTTTAATACAACACCTGAGTCACAAAACGACTTTCACCTCTCAATTTGTCCATTTATTGTAAATCAACACCACAGTGGAACTGAATTTATCACAGTTTTTTAAAGATAGGTTTGGTTTAACAATTCCAAAACATGCCAATTAAATAATCATACTGACTTTGATCATAGTTTGGTTCAAGGAATCCATGCTTACAGATATTGAATACTTTAAAGATAAAACAAAACAAGCAGGATTCCAATATTCACACTGCCTTTGAAATGTGAACGACCTTACTGTTAGTGACTTGTGAAATCATTGACCAGAGAAATATTTTTAATCCACTCCCCAATTTAAATAATACTTCCTGTCTTGTCTCATTGTCCATTTTTTAAAATTTAAAAGTTCCATTGCTTAATTTAAATTCAACTTTAATGCCTCATTTGCAACATCTGTTTAATGTCAAAGCCACAAAAAAAGTTAAAAACTGAAAATAGTGTAAATGCACAGATCAGCACATGAAACAGGAACTAATCTTTGGCAATGGAGCCCTTCATCAGAATGGTTTCAAGCAATTTTTTTAATTTCCATTTTGTATACACAGAGGACTAAATAAAAAGTATTAAGAATACTGCACCGTTGATTGGTGTGCAAGATACAGATGTGCAGTAAGTCCTTTCTTTTCCATTGTCAAAGTAACATTATGGCTTATTCACTGTGCAAAAATGACTTATTCCTGATAAGCTGTTCTGCATAGTTAACAAACCAACTTCAGGCTTTTGAATGGACTGACCACAAGCTAAGGGCTGAGCCCATCGTCAACGCAAAAAGCAATGGCAAACTTCATCTCCAAATTCCTCACATGAAACATAAAATCTGCATTGCCCTCAGCTTCAAACATTTTGCAACGCAACCAAGTGATAATATTTGTAAACAACTTCTAGCTACCTCTACTGGTTCTATAGATAAAATATGTCAGACTGTGGGGTCCCGAGGTGTATATCAAACAAGGAATGTTTGACCAGCTGTTTTCCCTAGCATCACAGATGTCCAGTGGACAGTGGAAGAGATTCCAGAATCCTGGGCTACTTGGGGTGTTCCTGTTGCCACTTGTTGTTGATTGACCCACAAGGTTGGGATTGGAATGGGTTTGACAGTGACGCTCACTCCAACACATTGGAACACTCAGCTCATTAAAGTTCGCACATGAAAAACTGGGAACTTGGGCGAGGTAGTGGAGGGCTAGAATTACTGATGGAGAGCACCACTTGGAATGGAAGATCAACAGGGAGGAAAAGAAAAGCTCATGAAACCCTGCAAGTTAGTTTTTCTTACTTCAGCTGATTTGGAAATTTAAACAGCAACAAATGGGAAGTCAATGAAACTTCTGGCATCCCAGTTCATGAAATAACTATGACAGTAAACTACAAAGGTCCACAATTCAGCAGGGACAACACAGGTGGTGCCAACTAACTGTGTGCAGAGTCACATTCAGTGAAATATGTATAAATCTCTTCCATCCCTCAAACTGTACACACCATGAACATTTATTTTATACTTGGAACTGGTAATTTAACAACTGAATACAATTAGCAGCACCCTCACTTGACCTCTCTTGTAGCATACATTAATGCAAACAAAATGGACCAAGATGCTCTGGGCAATACAGAAAGATAAGGTAAGGTATCATACAAATTACTTCACAGGTACCAAATAAAAATGCATTATCACATGCCAGTTAAGGTACAGACTAGGATTATTTCAGTCAGAGTCAAGTTGCTTCATGTACAGTCACTTGCAAATGAAAGAAACAAAATATATACTTTAACCTTCACTGGTCAAAGCTCACTAGAATTCAAGTATTCCAAATATAATAAAATTAAACCTGACATAAAATGAGGGGTATCCACAACCCTGCAGAGATAAACAAAATGCTAAAACTGGCACCAGATTGAGCAAATTTTGCACCATACATATTATCAAAACACAAGAATCACTTTTAATCATGATAGGAAAAGCTATTATAGTGCATATTTACTCACATCCTACATCTGTTGACATAGACATGAGCAATTTAAAGAAACCCTCTTCACTAATAATGTTTGTAGTGTGAAAACTGACAATTAAACTACTGAACAAACTTGAAACTACCATTTACCTCCATATGTTTTTACAATTTTAACTTATTTTCACAGTGACTGAATTTTCTCCCCAGACACTATTCCTCGCCATTTCTTTTCTAAAAGCCTTGGCTCTTAGTGGGATAGAGTTCCATCAGTATTGTCCAGTACTTTTCTGTTGCTCATTATGTCGAGATAGCAAGTGTCAGTAGACTTGTTGACTGAGTTTCCAACATGCACACACAGACCATTTCAGTAAGGAAGTGTCAAAGCATAATCCTTAATTTGGCAGTTAAATGCCAATTGTAGCACTACTAAGCCAATTCCTCATATGTATGGTTAAGGCTGTTCTACCAACTGAGCTATCACGGAGCCCTAGAATAGACAGGAAGCTCACCAAATAGCTACTGTGCACCCAACATGCCCCGCTCCCTCAAAAAGAAGCAGGGAAAAGGAGAAGATAAAACATTTTACTATCACCTCACCTTCATTTCAGAAGAGAAAGGAGAAAACTCATTTGGCGACCAGCTACATTTACATTTATTCTTTTCCTAATCTCTTCCAACCCAGACCTTTATGGTCTCTCAAAAATTGTATCTCAAAACAGCATTCAAGTTCAACTCTAATCTATATCATTTAGAAAACTTGAGGCCATTAATAAAAAGGATTTTTTTTTTAAAAAGCCATTTAAATAGAGATGTTATCTCACAGTTTGCTGGTTTGGAAGGTAGCTAAAGCAAGAGTAAAATTTGCTACAGGATGCACCAAAATAAAGCTTTATAAATTTGCACTTTTACTTTGAATGTGACGTACATGAAGCAATTTCCAAGAGCACTTCGAACAACATCTCAGATATGATGCAACTTAGATTGAAAGATTTATAACCTTCGATATCTGTGCTGGTGTGGCTTAAATAGATTCACTTATACCACATTAAACTAGGCATGTGCTAAATTAAAAACTAATTCAAGTCTCAGTGTAGTTTTAACACAACTTAAAATATTATTTTGATCTGTACTGCTGGCAGTCAGTGCATAAGCTAAATGCGCTCAGATCCTAATCCAGTTCCCATATTACAAACATACAGTACAGATCTGCACTGTTCATGGAATGAAAACTTTTAAAAAAAATTTAAACAAAAAATACTATCCAATTTCTTAAGGGTGAAAGTAAGTTCCTTTCCCTTCTCTCAGTCCTTCTTCTTGTCCTTTAAGGCACGGAGTCTCTCCAGGAGAGGTGGATGGGAATAATGCCACATGGAATACAGCCAGTCAGCAACTGGAAAACCTAAGTTATCCTTGTTCAGTTTTATCAGTGCAGAATACAGGTCTGTGGCTTTTCCTAGATCCTTTGCAAATGTGTCAGCCTGGAATTCAAATCTCCTGCTCAGTACAGTCAGGCTAAAGGATAGCACCTATTAAAAACAAAAGTTCATCAAATGTCAGATGCAAACTTAGGAAATTGGGACAAAAGTAGGCCATTCAGCATCCTGACCCAACTTCACCATTCTAGATCAACTGTTGCAATGCCATTTTCCTGCACAATCCCCATATTCATTGATGTCATTATTCTCCAGTCATCTACAGATTCTGGTGTTGAACATATTCAATGACTGAGTGTCCACAGACCTCTGAGGTGGGGAGTTCCAAAAATTTTCTTATCCTTGGAATGAAGAAATTTTCTTCTCATCTATGCTCTAAATTGGTTTTACACATCTCAGCCAAGAAAAACATCCTAAATATTTGAAGGGTGGAAGTAGAATGGAAGTTCATTCAGAAGCAGTTTCCAGTTTAACAAAACAGTTGGTCATGGCTTGAAGATCGTAAGAAGTCTGCCCTGTCCCACCAGTGTTCACATATGGTGATGCATATGTCGACCGATTGGCTCCTCCACACTGCTGCACCATTCAATCCCTGACCCAAAAGGACAAACCTGATTCAGACTCACCTACAAGAGGAAATATCCTTTCCAAGTCTGCCTTGTCAAGATTATTGACAAATAAACCTGTTGGATTATAATCTGGTATTGTGTGATTTTTTAAAAACTTTGTCCACCCCAGTTCAACACCAGCATCTCCACATCAAGGTTGTTCAGAATCTCAAAGACATCCCATACTTTAAAACTCCAGTAGAAATAAGTCCAGTCTGTGCAACCAATCATGTACAACCTGCTCATTCCAGTATCAACTTAGTGAATCTCCCCTAAACTCCCTCCAAGCCTGTTACATACTTCCTTGAGGGAGAGCAGAACTGCAAACACAGCTCAAGATGTGATCTCAACAATGCCCTATTTAAATGGAGCGTAATATTCCTACATTTATGTTCAATTTCTCTTACAATAAATGGATTGCATTCAAAGAGTCATCTTCATGACTTTCTTTGCCTGTTTAATCTTTTTAAATGCATGTACTAGTTCACCTAGATCCCTTACAGCCATTATCCATTTAGGCAATACTCTGCATTTTTATTTTTCCTGCCAAAGTCAGCAACTTCACCTTTTTGCCCACTCATTCAAACTATTTATGGCCATCTGAAATCTCATATCTACTTCACAACATACGTATATTTGTGTCATCTGCAAATTTACCTGCTGTGCTTTTACTCCCTCACTGAAGTCATCATAGAGTCATAGAGATATACAGGACGGAAACAGACCCTTCGGTCCAACTTGTCCATGCCGACCAGATATCCCAACCCAATCTAGTCCCACCTGCCAACACCTGGCCCATATCCCTCCAAATCCTTCCCATTCATATACCCATCCAGATGCCTTTTAAATGATGCAATTGTACCAGCCTCTACCACTTCCTCTGGCAGCTCATTCCATACACGTACCACCCTCTGCATGAAACAGTTGCCCCTCAGGTCTCTTTTATATCTTTCCCCTCTCCCCCTAAACCTATGCCCTCTAGTTCTGGACTCCCCCACCCCAGGGATAAATGTCTATTTATCCTATCCATGCCCCTCATGATTTTATAAATCTCTATAAGGTCATCCTTCAACCTCCAATGCTCCAGAGAAAACAGTCCCAGCTTATTCAACCTCTCCCTATAGCTCAAATCCTCCAAACCTGGCAACATCCTTGTCAATCTTTTCTGAACCCTTTCAAGTTTCACAACATCCTTCCAATAAGAAAGAGACCAGAATTGAATGCAGTATACCAAAAGTGGCCTAACCAATGTCCTGTACAGCTGCAACATGACCTCCCAACCCCTGTACTCAATATGCTGACCAATAAAGGAAAGCATACCAAACGCCTTCTTCACTATTTTATCTCCCTGCGACTCCACTTTCAAGGAGCTATGAACCTGCATTCCAAGGTCTCTTTGTTCACTAACACTCCCTCGGACCTTACCATTAAGTGTATAAGTCCTGCCCTGATTTGCTTTCTCAAAATGCAGCACCTCGCATTTATCGAAATTAAACTCCATCTGCCACTTCTCAGCCCATTGGCCCATCTGGTCAAGATCCTGTTGTAAGCTGAGGGTACTCTTCTTCACTGTCCACTACACCTCCAATTTTGGTGTCATCTGCAAACTTACTAACTATACCTCTTATGCTCACATCCAAATATATATAAATGATGAAAAGCAATGGATCCAGCACCGATCCTTGGGGCATTCCACTGGTCACAGGCCTCCAGTCTGAAAAACAACCCTCCACCATCACCCTCTGTTTTCTACTTTTGGGTCAGTTCCATATCGAAATGGTTAGTTCTCCCTGTATTCCGTGAGGTCTAACCTTGCTAACCAGTCTCCCATGGGGAACTTTGTTGAACGCCTTACTGAAGTCAGTGTGGATCACATCTACCACTCTGCCCTCATCAATCCTCTTGTTTAATTCTTCAAAACATTCAATCAAGTTCGTGAGACATGATTTCCCATGCACAAAGCCATGCTGACTATCCCTAATCAGTCCTTGCCTTTCCAAATACATGTACATCCTGTCCCTCAGGATTCCCTCCAATAATTTCCCCATCACTGATGTCAGGCTCACTGGTCTATAGTTCCCTGGCTTGATCTTACCACCCTTCTTAAACAGTGGCACCACATTAGCCAACATCCAGTCTTCAGGCACCTTACTTCCCTAGTTTCCCACAGAGTTCTAGGGCACACCTAATCAGGTCCTGGGGATTTATCCACTTTTATGCGTTTCAAGACATCCAGCACTTCCTCCTCTGTAATATGGACATTTTTCAAGATGTCACCATCTAATTCCCTACATTCTATATCATCCAAAATACTCGTTTAATATATCCGCCATCTTCTGCAGCTCCACATAAAGGCTGCCTTGGTGATCTTTGAGGGGCAAAAGTGAGGAATGCAGATGTTGGAAATCAGAGTCTAGATTAGAGTGATCCTTGAAAAGCACAGCAGGTCAGGCAGCATCCGAGGAGCAGGAAAATCAAGGTTTCTGGCAAAAGCCCTGCCAATTAGAGACTCATTTATGCATAATGTTTTCTGCTGGCCAATCTTCTATTCATACTAACATATCACATCCTGCATTAGGAGTTCCCACTCTTCACAATAACCTTGTGTGCAGCACCTTGCAAATACCTTCTGTAATTCTAAGTACCGACAATCTACAGGCTCACATTTGTCCTCAGCACATTAGTCTGTCAAACAACCTCATTAAATTGGATAAATATGATTTTGCTTTCAAAACTATGCTGACTTTTCCCAACTATCTTGAGATTTTCTAAATGTCTGATTTTAATCTATTTAATGATTGATTTTAACATATTTCCCATAAAGATAGCAAGTTAAATGGCCCATTTTCCCGTTTTCTGCCTCTCTCTCTTCATGAAGTGGGACTAGATTGAGTTGGGATATCTGGTCGGCATGGACAGGTTGGACCCAAGGGTTTGTTTTCATGCTGTACATCTCTATGACTCTAAGTGTTTTATTTGTTACTTCCCAGTCTGATGGAACCTTTCCAGAATCTAATGAATTTTGATGACCTCAGAATATCACACATTAAACCAACTTAGCTTAAGTGTAATGTAATCCCTCAGTTTCCTGCTGAAAATGAGAAGCCCCAGTGGTAGCAACTAAAATGATTCAAAACAGTAAAGATACAAGAATTCATCATAGCTTCAGCTTACCTCATTGTAGGGAGAGAAAATGAACTGGAAGATGATCATCAATCCAATAAGAGTAGGCTGGGTGTCATAGAAACCAAAAGCAGAAAAAAGCTCCTTTCTATCCATGAGAACAGCAAACAAGAAAAAGCAGAAGAAAGAGTTCACCTGAAATACAAGCACAGGTAAGCTAGACCAATAAAGGCTACAACATGCTAATACAGCAATACCTACCATTGCAGATCATAAAAGAGCAAACATCTACATATTAGTCCACTCCAGACAGTCCTGTGGATGGTTACCTAACTCATGTTTTATTACATGCATTACACTTTTGTAAATCTTAATACAAAATGGAACTTGACGCCCATGATTCCTACGATTGCATTTGCACACAAACAATTACAAGCCCTCATTCAATTAAAGCACTAGAGTAAAAGTCAGAGCTAATTAAATACAACAGGGTTAGGGTTGGTATGTATACAAATATAAACCAATGGATTGTATTAAAAATACTGGAAATTTGGAATGTAGTATTTTAAAAGCAAGAACATTTTTATTTGCATCAAACTGATTTCAGAAATGTTATCATTTCCACAGTCCAGAAGCACTTCAGCTCCCTTCAAGACATCTTATCTAAACCACATTAGCACAGTGAGGAAGTACAATGCATGCACTGACATTGGCAAGTCCCAGATTTGATCAATGTAGGCAAAATCTAAAGCAACAGAAAATCCTAGAAATATTCAGCAAATTAAGCAATGACAAAACGTCAGTGAGAGCCTGAGCTTTCTCTTTCCACAGGTGCTGCCTAACCTGCTGAGTGTTTTGAACCCAGAGGTTTTTCACTTGCAATGAATTTGTGAATAGAAGCCATTAAAACTAATCAAGCACAGTTGGGAGCAGAAAGGGATTAAGGCAGATGGTGTAATGAGTAAATAATATCTTCCAGGGGAGAATTATATTTATTTTTCCCTTCAATATGCTGATATCTCTTCCACATTCACTTGCAGCCAGTATAAATCAAGTGATTCTGTGCAATTTTGAATTCTTCCAAGTGGATATACCCCATAAACACCATAGGTAGCAGCAATTTTGTGAAAAATTACTTTGGTTTTCCCTCCACATCAACAGGTCTGACAATTTAACAATGGATAATGGATCGAACAATGAAAACAAATTTGCCTCACAAATGTAATCAGAGCAAAAGAACTGCAGATAAAAACAAGGAGAGACTCAACAGGTCACTCATGAACCTCTGTAGTCAAAAGTTCCAATCAGATCAGCATCTTTGTAATGTTCACAACATGAACTGTAATACTCATGCCAAAGATAATGAAAGTTAATTGTGTGTCTTGGATCAAACTGGGAACTCTTTAAAATAAAAATCTCTGTGGAGAGAGATAAAGGTAACATTTTGAGCCCAATGTGGCTCTTCTTTGGATCATTGAACTGAGTTTAGATTAGATTAGACTCCCTACAGTAGGGAAAAAAGCCCTTCAGCCCAACAAGTCCACACCAATCCTCCGAAGAGTAACCCATCCAGACCATTTCCTACCCTATATTTACTGCTGACTAATGCACCTACACTATGGGCAATTTAGCATTGCCAATTCACCTAACCTGCACATCTTTGGATTGTGGGAGGAAACCGGAGCACCCGGAGGAAAGCTACGCAGACACAGGGAGAATGTGCAAACTCCACACAGACAGTCGCCTGAGGCAGGAATCGAACCCAGGTCCCTGGCACTGGGAGGCAGCAGTGCTATAACCACTTCAGCCGGCAAAGTTGGACAGCCCAGTACAGCTCGCAGTTAGATGGAAACCCAGACTCTGAGAAGTGGACTGGCTTGAAAAGCTCTCAACTATGAAATACCCATTCTACCAAGACTCCCATCTTAAGAATGCCTACATGGGAAACAACAATAAAACAATTTTATTGCAGCAAATCACTGTCTCCAGAAAGGGGAGACAATATCTCTTTACAGGTAACAATGAATTGTAATCTGTGTTTCAGACAACCTGACAGACAGACACACAAATATAAAAATGGACCACACATTACCTGACTAATAATGATGTTTTTCACAGTATGGCCCAATTTCCAATGCCCAAGCTCATGACCAAGTACTGCTAGAACCTCTTGGTTATTGCAGCCCTGCTTCTTATTCTGGAAAGAAAGCATACCTTACATGAAACTTAATTATTTTAAAAGTAATGTCCCAGTCTACTGTGGTGAGAAGTTCACAGATCAGTCATGTGTTTGAGCCAACATCTCAGACGTCATAGCCTGTTTTGATAGTGACCGACAGTTGGGTATGGCCATTTGGATACAGAACAGGCTCGAAGCTAGAAGACAGAGGGTGGTGGTGGAGGATTGTTTTTCAGACTGGAGGCCTGTGACCAGTGGAGTACCACAAGGATCGGTGCTGGGTCCACTGCCTTTCATCATTTATATAAATGATTTGGATATGAACATAAGAGGTATAATTAGTAAGTTGGCAGATGACACCAAAATTGGAGGTGTAGTGGACAGCGAAGAACATTACCTCAGATTACAATGGGATCTTGACCAGATGGGCCAATGGGCTGAGAAGTGGCAGATGGAGTTTAATTTAGATAAATGCAAGGGGCTGCATTTTGGGAAAGCAAATCTTAGCAGGATGTATATACTTAATGGTAAGGTCCTAGGGAGTGTTGCTGAACAAAATGATTTTGGAGTGCAGGTTCATAGTTCCTTGAAAGTGGAGTCGCAGGTAGATAGGTTAGTGAAGATGTTCAGTATGCTTTCCTTTATTGGTCAGAGCATTGAGTGTAGGGATTGGGAGGTCATGTTGCGACTGTACAGGACATTGGTTAGGCCACTGTTGGAATACTGCGTGCAATTCTGGTCTCCTTCCGATTGGAAAGATGTTGCGAAACTCGAAAGAGTTCAGAAAAGATTTACAAGGATGTTGCCTACTCGGGCTGTTTTCTCTGGAGTGTCAGAGGGGTGACCTCAGAGATTTATAAAATCATGCGGGGTATGGATAGGATAAATGGGGTGGGGGAATCCAGAACTAGAGGGCAGATGTTTAGGGGTGAGAGGGGAAAGATATAAAAGGGATCTAAGGGGCAATGTTTTCAAGCTGAGGGTGGTGTTTGTATGGAACGAGCTGCCAGAGGAAGTGGTGGAGGCTGGTATTAATTGCATAATTTAAAAGGTCTCTGGATGGATATATGAATAGGAAGGGCTTAGTGGGATATGGGACAAGTGCTGGCAATTGGGATGAGATCAGGTTGGGATAGCTGATTGGCGTGGACAAGTTGGACCCAAGGGTCTGTTTCCATGCTGTACACCTCTTTGATTCTATGATTCGACTTTCTCCAGTGCCCTGCCAACAGTTTCAGCCTAGGTTTTTGATTACTTATGACTACCTTGAGATGGCGCTTTCACTCTTCTCTCCACTACCTGATCCCCCACATGCCAGGCATCAATATCAAATTAAACTAAAGCAAATCATCGCCCATTGTCTCGAGAATAACCAATAGAAGAAAGTTGAATAGAAGTTGCTGGCTTACCTTTGGTCTTACTTTGGTTTCAATGCTCTCAGTTTCACTCCCATCTCCTGCAGCTGTCTGTATTTCAACGTTCTCATCAGTTGTCCCTTTATTTAATGGGGAATGATCTTCAAGAAGCGTATCAAACAGAACAATACGCTTGTTCTTAAAAAACCCATAAAAATATGCATTGCTGTGCGATGACCTCTTTGATCCTATTTAAAACATTAAAGATTTATAGATTTTATTACAAAGTATTGCAACATACGTTTTATCCACCTCATTTTTCCACAAAACTTTGGAGAGGCTCTGTAGTCAAAATCACCCTAAACTTCCAATCAGATCAGTATCCTTGGAATGTTCACAACATGCACATAGAACTGTACACTGCAGAACTGGCCCTTCGGCCCTCGATGTTGCACTGACCTGTGAACTAATCTAAGCCCATCCCCCTACCCTATCCCGTCATCATCCAAAGGTTGTTTAAATCTCCCTAATGTGGCTGAGTTAACTACATTGTCAGGCAGGACATTCCACACCTTTACCACTCTGAGTAAAGAACCTGCCTATCACCCCTCAATTTGCAGTTATGCCCCATCATACAAGCACTTTGGGAAATAATTGAATTCAGTTCCTCTTCACCTGTGTTTTTGCTTGTTACATTGTTTTTAATTTTAAAGAGTTCCCAGTTTGACCTAAAACTTTCAATTAACTTTCATTACCTTTGGCACGAGCAATATTATGAATGCACCGCAGATACTCAAGTAATAGTTGATCTCGTGTAAAATGTCATCATCCTAGGAAAAAGACTCTCACTGTCAACCCTATCTAATCCTCTGATCATCTTATACATCTCTATTAAATCCCCTCTTAGTGTTCTTCTCTCCAATGAGAACAGACCCAAGTCCCTCAACCTTTCCTCATAAGACCTTCCCTCCAGACCAGGCAACATTCTGGTAAATCTCCTCCACACCTTTTCCAATGTTTCTACATCCTTCCTGTAATAGGGGCGACCAGAACTGTACACAATATTCCAAGTGAGGCCACACTAGAGTTTTGTACAGTTGCAGCATGACATCACGCCTCCGGAACTCAATCCCTCTTCCAATAAAACCTAACAAACCGTTTGACTTCTTAACAGCACTGAGAGATAGTGAGGTCTACAGATGAGTTGAGTGTGTGTTGCTGGAAAAGCAAGCAGGTCAGGCAGCATCCGAGGAGCAGGAAAATTGACGTTTCAGGCTGCAGCCTTTTATCAGGAACCGAATTTTTCCAGCAACACACGCTCACTTCTTAACAGCACTATCAACCTGGGTGGCAACTTTCAGGGAGCTACGTACACTGACACCAAGATCCCTCTGTACATCCACATTACCAAGAATCTTTCCATTGACCCAGTATTCTGCCTTCCTGTTATTCTTCCCAAAGTGAATCACCTCACGCTTAGCTGCATTGAAGTCCATTTGTCACCTCTCAGCCCAATTCTGCAGTTTATCCAAGTCCCCCTGCAACCTTCTTCCACATTGTCCACCACTCCACCGACTTTAGTGTCATGAAGGACAGTGTACTGTATATTCTCGAGTAATAGTCAAAT
This sequence comes from Chiloscyllium plagiosum, assembly GCF_004010195.1. NCBI lineage: Eukaryota > Metazoa > Chordata > Chondrichthyes > Orectolobiformes > Hemiscylliidae > Chiloscyllium > Chiloscyllium plagiosum. The sequence goes on along the minus strand of NC_057736.1, from coordinate 10,061,195 downwards.
TTTTTTTGACAATTTTTAAGGTTAAATTTATGGCGTCGACTATTACATGCATACTATTTTTGAGGGGCTGAAATTCGTCCCTGTCAAAATTCATACCGTATCATTAGCAGAAACCCAATTGATCTCTAAACAAATAAAGGAAAGAAAATGAATTATGGTAATTCTGAAAACCCAGAGTGGAACAAAACAGCCAGCAGACTGGAAGCAGAGCAGAACAAACGGCAGACTGGAACACTGGAGTGGGATGTGACAGCCAGCACACTGACTCATAAACATTGATCTGTTATCTGTGAAGAACTAGGGTTGACTTTTACACAAAATATATGGAAAATTCCAGATTATTTGGACAAAAATAGGGGGTCAACGTTTACACGAGATCAACTATTACTTGAGTATATACAGTACATTCACTATATTGCTCGTGCCAAAGGTAATGAAAGTTAATTGAAGGTTTAGGTCAAACTGGGAACTCTTTAAAATTAAAAACAATGTAACAAGCAAAAACACAAGTGAAGAGGAACTGAATTCAGTTATTTCCCAAAGTGCTTGCGCACGTAGCCCAGAAAGGACAATTACAGGGTAAGGCAGTAATGCAGCAATGAGGGCATCCAAGGAAAAGTTAGTGCAATTATATACAAAACATATCCTTTTCGGTACAGAGTATGGCTAACATTAATGTACCCAGGTTGACAAAGATGAAATAAAACAGAAAAAGGATGTTTATGACAATTGACAGAACCCAGATTCAGTCAATGACCTGGAAGATTATGGCAGCTACAAGAGGGAATTGCACAAGTTCCTAGAAAAACCAGAGAGAGATCACGAGAAAATATTGGCAGACAATATTTGATTCAACTCTGTATCATTTAATAAACATATAAAGTGTAAGCTGTTAGCTAGGGAGAAACATGGACCTTTTAAAAAGCAAAGGACAGCCTTTCATCGAGGGAGAGGACATGAAAAACATACAAAATATTGCCCCTGCTTTCATAAAGCAATTGGATAATGTGAAGTTCATACTAAGGACAGAAGAATGCTCTTGTACACGATAATAGACAGAGGAATCCCACTAAAAAATAATAACAATACTGAAAGTTGGTAAGTGAGCTGGTTCAAATGAAGTGAACTCCAAGTTGCTGAAAGGAACAAACGTAGAAATAGCAGATGCATTGGATCATTATTTCTTCATCGTGAATGATTACTAGTGTAAGGAGGACTGGAAGGTTGCTGATGTTCTGCTGCTGTTCAAGAATGAGAATAAATCAGGAAACTACAGGTCAATCAACCAGTGATTGGTGATGGGGAAGTTATTGGAAAGCATTAAGAGGAAACAAACTCTCAATTGGAAAGGTATGAGCTATACAAAGGGAGCTAGCATGGATTGATTTGAAAGCAGGCTGTATCTGTCTAACTTGATCAAATTTGTTGAGAAAGTAAAAGGAGATCGATGAAAGCTGGATAATGTGAATAATTATGGGTTTCAAGACAGAATTTAACGTACTTGTATATCATTCGCTGTTCAACACAGTGGTGATTTATCAGTGCTGCTTACAGACCAGAATTTTCACTGTTCCATGATATACAAACTAAAATTAGACACTCTGTAGGCCACAGGTGCAGAAATGTGAGCCAGTCCTTTACAAAGGATCAATTGGGAAAAGAAGCATACCAAAAGGCCTCCTAAACTGATATCATGAGAGATCAAATAAACTGACCCATACTCCATACCATTAACATACAAACTGAGCTATCATGTCTTTTTGGTCAATTTCAGACTGGGCTACTGGTAAAGTATGGCTACCTAGGGATAATATCAGAGTGACTGCAGGATGAAGGATCGAGGAGAGGAAAATAATATATGTATTACAATTTTAGGGAAAGAACACCACACATTGGGTTTCTAAGTCTTTCAGGAACAGCAGTTCCATTTCGAGCCATTGTAAACATCTCCTACCACACTGCAGGGCTAGCTTCAAGAAACAGAGGCCTACACAAACCGTGGTCAGAGAATTCCACAGATACAAAATCAAAGAAATGTAGGAAATGGCCAGTGTATAAGCCTACTATATGGAATATAATGAACTAGAAAATACACATTTGGATTGGGTTGCAAAGGATAAATCAAGTGATTGCTTAGAATTGCAAAATCAAAAAATCAAAGGAGAATATGGCTTATCTGCTATTTACAAAAAAAAAGTGACTTTGGAGATGGATTTCAAAACTTTTAAGACAGACAAGGGTGAAGTTTTGTTACTTTAGCTGCTGAACAAACAAACAAACAAACAAACATGGAAAATCCTGATGGATCTGTGCTGCCAACATCAACCAACATTGAGGTAAAGATTTTTTTCCAGTACACACCTAGAAGCTAGAAGCTATGGGCAGCTCCTAGAGAAGTTTGCAAGAATGCCATACTATCTCTCTCAGTTAGCAAGACTGGAATGCAGTACACTCTATATTTCTTTTAGCAAAACAGTTTGAAGAAACCTGATAAGATTTCAAATAGTGTGATTCCTAATTGTTTCTCAGCTGAATCTGTGCCCTAGTCTGAAGATTTTGCATTATAGGGGTTTAAAGGGATATGGGCCAAGTGCTGGCAAATGGGACTAGATTAAATTGGGATATCTGGTCAACATGGCTCGGTTGGACCAAAGGGTCTATTTCCGTGCTGTACATCTCTATGACTCTATGACTACACCTGAGCGGATGCAGTATAATTAAAGGAATTGCGAGGTTGTAGTGCCACAGGAGCAGGCCACTTCAAAAAGCCTTTAGCCAGTTTTTTTTCATTTGAGATAAAAATGAACACTCAGCAGATTAAACAGAATAAAGAAGGGAGCAAAAGTTGTATTTATACAGTACTATACACAATCACGAAAATTCTCAAAGTGCTTTACAAACAACGAAGTTGTGAATGTAAGACAGGAAATGTGGCAGCCAAGTTCAGAGCAAACCTCCACAAACAGGGATGTGATAATGACCAAATAATTAGTTTTGTTTCTCTGTTGCGTGTAGGATAAATTTCAGACCTTTACAGCCACTTGACCAGACAGCTGAGCCCTTGGTTGAATGTGTCACCCAAAAAGAAGACATCTACAGTAATGCAGCACTCCCTCAGCATTATAACTAGACTGTCAGCTTCTAATTATGTGCTCAAGTCCTCGAATGGAAGCTAAAACCTGCTACCTTGTGCTTTGGAAGTGAGAATGCTCCCAATGGAGAAAGAAACAGGTTTAACATTTCAGGTTGCTGATGACAACTTTTCTAAACGGCCTGATGAAAAGTTAACCACCTGAAGAACTCTGGTTTTTCATCTCTCCATAAGTGTTGCCTGACTTTCTCAGCACTGTCAGCATTTTACAGTTTCATTTTACGCCTTCAGTATTTTGCTTTTGAAAAGGCTCACCAGGATATAACTGCGCTTTCAGGCAGACAGTAGAAAAGAGCCAAGTACTCCACTTCAGTTAACAAGAAGGATTTCATTAAGCAGCATAGTATTCTCTTTAAACAGACTACTTTCAGTGAAAACGTGAAATAATTGCGTCTTCAAGTTTCATTGATTAAAATGCTACAGAAAAGACGTATTGTCTCATTAAACAAAGTGCCTTACCCTCTACTACATAAACCTTGGTTAAAGGAAAGCTGATACTCTTGGCCATTTCCTCAATACTCTCTCTCAACTCTCCATCAGGAAGTGGAGTGAATTTGTCAAACAGTGGTGCGATATAATCAGCATAGATAGTCACCAACACCTAAAGACAAAATGGATAGGGAAGAAATGTTAGAAGCACATTAACATTTCACAACCTTGTCATCAATCCATCAGCTGCTCAAGTCTGTCCCACCACTCATTAACACCATGCTGATCTGTTAGTTTCAGATCCCACATACCTATTTGATCCCAATAACTTCTAATTCCTTGCTGGACACCAATGTTCTGTCTGGACCACTGATATTGAACACATTTATCAAATATCCTCTCAACTCTCTTCTCTATGGAGAGCTCCTGACTCTCTCAAATCCTAAAATTACCACCTTCAGCAAAGGAAAGAATAGGGAATGGGAAGTCAAATTGGAAATCGGAGCAAAATCAGAATTAAAAATAAAGAGGGTTGCTGTGTACTCACCAGAGAAACAATCAATGTGAAAAGCCAAGCGTAAATGAAGAAATAATCACCACCAATTTTAATAATGTACAAAAGCAGAGAGGTCACGGGAAGCAAAATACACTGAGTCACTGCGAATTTCTTCAAGGCATCCTTAAAAAAGAATCCCAAAGTCTGCAGAAAAGAAAGACACTGCATTTGTTACAACCTGGCAATATCACACTGAGCACTGATTGCCTATTAAAACATACATTTCACTGTCACAACTGGGCAACACAACTGTTTTCCCATTTATTATTTATCAATGTATTAAGTATACAAAGGTTTAAAGGAGAAACTAACCAGCTGCAATAACGTGTTCACTCAATCCTCAAAAGAACAAATTATGAGTGTCCCGGACAAAGTCAATCAGGGCAACCTTAACAGAGCAGCCAAAATTCAGTGGGCACAGATTTAAGGCAATTGATAGAAAACTTAAGAGGAGGGATGAGGAAACAATTCCTCTCAGAAAGAGTGGTAGGGAACATGGAACTCACAGCCTGAAAGGGTGATCCAGACAGGAACTGCCACCCCATTTAAAACATTCTTAGATAAAACATACTTCTACTTGAAATACCATGACCTGCAAGATTACAGATCTGGTGCAGAAGTGGTTTTAGGCTGGGCCATTCTTCAACAAGAAGAGTGGACACAATGGGCTGAATTGCCTCCTTTTGCGCCACAATTATTTTCATAACTTCTGGAAGGATAATCTGGCCAAGTATTACAAATAATTACCCTCAAAAATCCAGTTTAAGACAAAAATGGGAGAGAATGAGATTCATGCAAATCATGGAGGGGAGACACCAGTCTACAACAAGCATGTAAAAAAAGACAGGTTTCAGACTCTACATGAGAGAGTTGCATTTGAGAACATAGTATGTATTGCTGTAAATAAAGGAGTGTTACAGAACACAACGAGGTGATACAAGGAGCAATTAGCCTCAGGGATGGTATGTGCCAATGCCCACAGCCTAAGATTCTCCATGATGTGGAGGAGCCAGTGTTGGACTGGGCTGGACAAAGTTAAAAATCACACAACACCAGGTTATGTTCCAACAGGTTTATTTGGAAGCACTAGCTTTTGGAGTCCCGCTCCTTCTTCAGGTGGTTGTCTAGGTGTAGGTAACGCAATTGGTTTAAAGCATGAGATAAAGCAATTATCTTAACTGAAATTAAGTTAATTTATAACTTGTGAAAAATGATAGCAACTGAACTTAAATCTGCTTTTTGTGATTTCTGTAGAGCCAACAGAAGCCAAAAGTTGATGGTGCTTTTTAAATTTTAAAAAGATCAAGCGAATTTTGTTTCAGACTGTCACCAGTCTTCCTAGATGCCACTCCAGCATATTTACATTACGGTACTTAGCACATACAGGTTAGCTGAAGAGTCAGAATCAATCTGCGATTTTTAGACAGCGAGACTGTAAAGTTTACAAAGCAAGTGTCTGAGTTATCTGGACCAATCTCGAGAACCAGCATGAGACAGAATCAGATTTCCATACACAACAGTAATTTCCATTTTACTCTCTATTTGGCAGGTTTGCTCATAATTCATCCCAGTCAAATGTTTTCTCACAGAAGGGACTGTGGAGCCAGGAAGATAACTGAATGAGGTACGGTAGGCTATTTTTATGCAACCTCTTAGTCCTGTACACATAGGAAGAAAGAGATATTTTATAGGATCTTTATAGTGTGTCAGCAGGCGATTTAGCCCATCAAGTCCACACTGACCCTCCAAAGAGCAGCCCCCACCACTGCCCAACATCCCTGTACCTCTGCATTCCCCGTGGCTAATAGAGTCATAGAGACGTAGAACATGGAAACAGACCGTTCGGTCCAACTCATCCATGCCGACCAGATATCCCAAACCAGTCTCATCCCACCTGCCAGCCCCTGGTCCATATCCCTCCAAACCCTTCCTATTCATATACCCATCCAGATGCCTTTTAAATGTTGCAATTGTACCAGCCTCCACTGCTTCTTCTGGCAGCTCATTCCATATACACACCACCCTCTGTGTGAAAAAGTTGCCCCTTAGGTCTCTTTTATATCTTTCCCCTCTCACCCTAAACCTATGCCCTCTAGTTCTGGACCCCCCCACCCCAGGGAAAAGACTTTGTCTATTTATCCTATCCATGCCCCTAATGATTTTGTAAACCTCTATAAGGTCACCCCTCAGCCACTGACACTCCAGGGAAAACAGTCCCAGCCTGTTCAATCTCTCCCTGTCGCTCAAATCCTCCAACCCTGGCAACATCCTTGTAAATCTTTTTTGCACCCTTTCAAGTCCTACACACTCCTAGCAACTATGGACAATTTAGCATGGCCAATCCACCTAACCTGCACCTCTTTGGACTGAGGAGGGAATCGGAGCACCTGGAGAAAACAGATGCAGACACAGGGGAGAACGTGCAAACTTCACACAGACATGATGTGGAGCTGCTGGTATTGGACTGGGGTGTACAAAGTTAAAAATCACACAACACCAGGTTATAGTCCAACAGATTTATTTGGAAGCACTAGCTTTCGGAACACTGCTCCTTCACACCAAAGCTTGTATTTCCAAATAAACCTTTTGGACTACAACCTGGTGCTGTGTGACTTTTAACTTCACACAGACAGACAGTCAGCAGAGGGTGGAATCGAACCCAGGTCCCTGGCACTCTGAGGCAGCAGTGCTAACTACCAAGCCACCATGCCGCATTTCATTCAGAAATACAGAGTAAATCAGGAAACTTCAATAAAAGTTAGTCAAAACATTTCTAACCTATTTTGAGGAAGAAAATTTTTTATTAAATTCCAGTAAAGGCTGAATGAATAAGTGGCTCCTCCAGCATGATACTAAACCATGGTGACCAGGTCCGATGAAAAGTCACAAACCTCAAACACAAACCATATTTTGCTTCCCATGAATGCTGCCTTACTTGCTAAGTTTTTCCAGAATTCATTGTAAATTTTCAGCAACCACTGGATTTTGCTTTGTCCAGGCAAGCGAGTTCCTGGTTCAATCCCTGGTGTGTTCTGAGTTGGCCATCAGTCAGGGCAGTAATGGAATCAATGCAATCAGCTGCAGTGGCCCTGATCTAGGGAGGGCATTGAAAGGGGTTGGGAGGTTTCGTTTCCAGACAGAACCAGGATCAACATCAGTGTGCCTGATGTAAATAGCCTGACACTCACTGGTTTAGTTTTAAACAAAGGAATAGCTACTTCATTCGGGTACCGGGAGGCTGCAATGAATGAGGATGCATGCACAACAAGATCACAGTCTGTGAGAAAAAGCAATGGAGAGGAAAGTACAAACTCTTCCTCTTTTTTTAAAAAAAAAAGCCCTGATTACAACAGTTACTGGAACACTGCAGATTTAGTTTCACAATTTACAAACTCAATAACATATACTCTATTCATTCTGTGGCATATGAAGCTATCAGCTACTTTTGCCTCAAGCAAGGAATTTCCTAAACAAAAACAAAAATTGCTGGAAAAACTCAGCAGGTCTGGCAGCGTCTGTGGAGGGAAAACTATTAATGTAACAGATCTAGTGACCCTTTGTCAGAACGGATTGCAGCTAAGAAAAGTTTGGTATATATGCCGAAGAGGGGGATATGAGAAGGACACTACAATGTTCTGTCTGCAAAAGTGACCAAGATTCTTGTTGCCTGCCTATTCAACACACCACCAAGTATGCCAGCCAAAATCTCTGTCTCAGGCTTGCTACAGTGCTCCAGCAAAGCTCAGCACAAGCTGGAAGAATATTTCATTTTCCACTTGGGGACCCCACAACCTTCAGGACTCAATACAGTGTTCAATAACTTTCCCCCGTGTCTCTCCATCACCCCACCACCCGACCCACCAGACCAGACTTTGTTATCACGTGGTAAAAACAATGACTGCAGATGCTGGAAACCAGATTCTGGATTAGTGGTGCTGGAAGAGCACAGCAGTTCAGGCAGCATCCAAGGAGCTTCGAAATCAACGTTTCGGGCAAAAGCCCTTCATCAGGAATAAAGGCAGTGAGCCTGGAGCGTGGAGATCTCTCCACGCTCCAGGCTCACTGCCTTTATTCCTGATGAAGGGCTTTTGCCCGAAACGTCGATTTCGAAGCTCCTTGGATGCTGCCTGAACTGCTGTGCTCTTCCAGCACCACTAATCCAGAATTTGTTATCACATGGGTTGCTACCACAACCAACCACTGTCGGTCACGAACAGTCCCATTAGCAGCTTTTGATTTTCCCAGGCTGACCTTTACCCATTCCATTGTCCCTCTGGACTTTATCTCCATCTATTACTTACTCTTCCATCCTCATCTTCAGCAAATATAGCAACCCTTTCTAGCCAGAATTGGTTCTGAAGGGTCACTGGACCAAAACGTTAAGTTTGTTTTCTTTTCACAGATGATGCCAGACTTGCTGAGTTTTTAGCAATTTCTGTTTTTGTTTCTGATTTCCAGCATCTACAGTTCTTTAGTTTTTAAGGAATTCCCTAAATCTCTCTCCTTCTATCTCTCCCTTCTTTAAGATACTCTTTAAACCTACCTCTCTGTCAAGCTTTTGTTGCCCTAGCCCTAATAGTTTACAAGGCATAAACAGTTACATTTGGTTTGACAATACTCCTTTAAAGTTCCATTGGACACTTCACCATGTTAAAGGCACAATATAAATGCAAGTTGCTTGTTTCCCCCCATATAAATACATTATCTTTTTGACTGACTACACCAAACACAGTTAATATTGCTTACTGTTAACTGTCTCTGTAAGCCTCAGGGCATATACATTACAGCTTTGCGTATCATGCCAAAAACAATGAAACGCTGCAATGTGCTTGCCAATACAGATTAATTAGTGTCCATTCAGTGACTATGAAATAGAATCTCAAGTGTTTGGAACATATCAAATCTGTCTTAAAGGGAGGAGTCAAATCAAGTCAAATCATTCCATTGAATTATAAATATCACCAGATATTGTTCACCATACCTTTTATATTTGACAGCAGATTTGCAGTCAGCAAACATTGTTTTGAATTCTCCAAACTGCTAACATTTAAACAATTGCTACTGTCTGGCATACAAGGATATCTTCGGAAATATTTGAAGCTATATTCTTAAGCTGCGCTGAACCAACAGCAAAGCCAACTTGGAGCTTGAAGATTCAATAATGACAGCGAAGCAAAGGATTATTTCTTTCACAGGTTAGTTACATACTTGGGGTTAGTGTCGCTGAGGCACCTTGGCTGTTTTTCATACTAGCATGATGAAGTTTGAATAATATTTAGTAAGACCAGATTATTTATCTGTTTATTAGAGTCATAGAGATGTACAGCATGGAAACAGAGCCTTCGATCCAACCCGTCCATGCCGACCAGATATCCCAACCCAACCTAGTTCCACCTGCTAACAACCGGCCCAAATCCTTCCAAACCCTTCCTATTCATATACCCATCCAAATGCCTCTTAAATGTTGCAATTGTGCCAGCCTCCACCACATCCTCTGGCAGCTCATTCCATACACGTACCACCCTCAGGTCTCTTTTATATCTTTCCCCTCTCACCCTAAACCTATGCCCTCTAGTTCTGGACTCCCCGACCCCAGGGAAAAGACTTTGCCTATTTATCCTATCCATGCCCCTCATAATTTTGTAAACCTCTATAAGGTCACCCCTCAGCCTCCGATGCTCCAGGGAAAACAGCCCCAACATGTTCAGCCTCTCCCTGTAGCTCAGATCCTCCAATCCTGGCAACATCCTTGTAAATCTTTTCTGAACCCTTTCAAGTTTCACAACATCTTTCCGATAGGAAGGAGACCAGAATTGCATGCAATATTCCAACAGTGGCCTAACCAATGTCCTGTACAGCTGCAACATGACCTCCTAACTCCTGTACTCAATACTCTGACCAATAAAGGAAAGCATACCAAAAGCCTTCTTCATTATCCTATTTTATTCAGTTAATTTGTTTGGCAGTTTATAGTCTTGACAGTGAATTTCACTATAATGGCTTGCTGACGATCAGCATGAGAAATATTGCAGCACAGTGACAAGGGATGTTATTCAGACATTAATTCTTGCTACATGTCCTGATAGCCAGCAGATAAAGGCTCACTCTGGTTGTGTATGTACTATTTTCAAGAATGAAATCAAACTCAAGGAAATATTGAAGTTTAAAAACTTATAACTTGTGGTTAGTTATTTTCTTTTTGTTTTTAACAATATTGATCATATTTTGGCCTCCTTTTCCGAGAGCAGTGGAACAGAGTGTCCATCCTATTTAACTTTAAAAATGTTAATGTTTGATATATTAACAAACTATAATTCACAAGCCATTTGTAGTCTGTTCCAAGAATTAATTTTTTCACTTAAAGAAATTCTGGAATCCACAGACCTGCTGATTGAAACCATGCTTCTCTTCAATGATAAAGGTGTTGTAGATGCTCCAAGGGAGACCTGTGACTGCACTGAATAATGTTGCGAGAAATAGGAATACCAAGGACTGAGTTATCTGTTCAAAGAAAACAAAAATATGAAGGAAAAGTTTCCTTAAAATAAAAGCACAAGCTGCACCACAAAGACAATTCTGAAAAGACGGATTCCTCATATGAAATACTCTACAATTTGTACATAACTTCAAAAATAATGAAATCACATCCATATCTTCCAATATGAAGCTTTGCAAGTGAGAATTCAGAATTGTAGATTCATTGTAAGTGGTAATGAATTGAAACTACAAGTTACTCCCTGAAAGTGCATAGATGTCCGATTTGTTTGAAAAGCAGGTACATGCATGGAGTGAAGAAAGGACGCAGACAGCCATTTTAATGTTTTCTGTAGGTCCTCCATCCAAACATTTTCACTGTTTGGTACAAACAATAGGCCATCTTCAAATGTACTTTATTCTTTTGACATTTTCCTGCTCCCTTCAGCTAAAATGTTTTGGAACTTGCTGAGGTGTAGACTTAAAATGAGACCATGAAAACATGATAACTGGTTATAGTTAGTGTTCCCCAGGACACAGAATATAATTGTTTGTCTTGTTATATACTGTCAGTTATTTTTACATCCATCTGAGGGGGCAGATAGATTAGATTACTTCCAGTGTGGAAATAGGCTCTTCGGTCCAACAAGTCCACACCGACCCGCTGAAGTGCAACCCACCCAGACTCATTCCCCCACATTTACACCTTCACCTAACACTACGGGCAATTTAGCGTGGCCAATTCACCTAACTTTGTTTTGGACTGTGGGAGGAAACCGGAGCATCCAGAGGAAACCCACGCAGACATGGGGAGAATGTGCAAACTCCACACAGTCAGTTGACTGAGGCGGGAATTGAACCCAGGTCTCTGGCGCTGTGAGGCAGCAGTGCTAACCACTGTGCCACCGTGCCGCCCACAGGGCTCAGTTAATCTCATGCAATATATGGTACTTGCAATAATTTTTTTTATTCATTCATGGGAAGTGGACATTGCTGGCTCGACCAGCATTTATTGCTCTAAGGGCAATTTAAGAGTCCACCACTTTGCTGTGGGTTTGGAGTCACATATGGGCCAGACCAGGTAAGGATGGCAGTTTCCTTCCCTGAAGACTATAATCAGACTTAATTCCAGATTTTCTTCCCCACACTGAATTCAAATTCCACCATTTACCATGGCAGGATTTGAACCCAGGTCCCTCGGACATTACCGGGGTCTCTGGATTAATTGCCCAGTGATAATACCACAAAGCCATTGCCTCCCCTGAAATGCAGCACTTGCACAAGCACTGCACTGAGTTATCAACCCAGGATGCTAATACACTGATGTTTCAGCAACACGGCTCAAATCAACTTTGAGTCAAAAGGTGAGAGCGCTGCCTCTTGACCAAAGATTAGTTTTATTTTCCCTCTTCCTCTTCCCTTTCTCAATGAGTGCCTCTTTCATCTCTGCACGATCTTCATTTGGATGGCACTAATCAAGCGTGACTGTCCTTGATTGGTTTTAGCTAATATGGTATTCAGGCAAGAATCATTTTACTTTTGAGGCCTCAGGCAGGGTAAGGATGAATGGTGACAGTTGGTCTAGCTCGAGCGTTAAAAAAAAGGATTGGAACTAAAGTTGTACCAAACTTCTGAATAAAATAACAATGTTAAAATTATAGCTTTGCTGGGTTAAAATAACTGCACTTAAAAATTATGGTTTGGCAAAGAAGCCGAGGCTAAATGTTAAGAAATTCTAAATTCTTCAATTAACCTTATAGGAAAAACAGAGTCATTGCAAGTTCTAGCAATTATGTTTTACACTTCAATTAACCCCCTGTCCACCACACCTCCTCACTCAAAGCTACCAGTTAGACTGATCTCACCTTCCATGCTGAGGCCGGGTTAGTTAAAACTGAAAAATTTGACCAGCTCAATGGTCATTTCTTCCATGTAAAGCAAGATAATGGAGAGATTTAGACTAGGAAAGGAGTGAGGGAGAAAGAAAGGTCATGACAGTGGGTCAGCAGTTAGCACTGCTGCCTCTCAGCACCCAGCACCTGGCTTTGATTCCACCCTTGGCTGACTGTGTGGAGTTTGCATATTCTCCCTGTCTGCTGTGGTTTCCTCCCACAGTACAAAGATGTGCAAGTTAAGGGGCAGTCCCAGCAGATTGGAAAATAGCAAATGTTACGCCACTGTTTAAAAAAGGAACTAGACAAAAGATGGGGAATTATAGATCAGTGAGCTTAACCTCTGCAGTGGGGAAGATACTTAAGACTATTATCAAGGAAGAAATAGCAGGGCATCATGAAAGAAATTGTCCCAATGTACAGACGCAGCACGGGTTCATGAAGGGCAGGTCATGCTTCCCTTTGGAATTCTATGTAGATATTTCAAGCAAGGTGGACAACAGGGACTCAGTGGATGTGGTGTATCTAGAATTCCAAAAGGTCTTTAACATAATGCCACACAAGAGGTTGCTGCATAAGATACAGATGCATGGTGTTGGGGGTACAATATGAGCAAGGATAGAGGATTGGTTGACTAACAGGATGCAAAGAGTAGGGATAAATGAGTGCTATTCTGGCTGGCAATCAGTAACTAGTGGTGTGCCTCAGGGATCGGTGTTGGGACCAAAATTATTTAAGATTTATATAAATGATTAGGAATTGAGGACCACATCCATGGTGTCAAAATTTGCTGATGACAGTAAGATGAGTGGCAGAGCAAAGTGTGCAGAGGACTGTGAAACTTTGCAGAGGATCATAGATACATTGAATGAGTGGGCAAAGGTCTGGCAGATGGAATACAATGTTAGTAAATGTGAAGTCATACATTTTGGTAGGACCAACAATAAAATAGATTATTATTTGAATGGTAAAATGTTGCAGCATGCTGCTATGCAGAGGGACCTGGGTGTCCTTGTGCATGAGTCGCAGAAGGTTGGTCTGCAGGTACAATAAGTAATTAGGAAGGCAAATGGAATTTTGTCCTTCGTTGCTAAAGATGTTAAGTTTAAAAGCAGAGAGGTTACGTTGCAGCTGTACAAGGTGCTGGTGAGGCCACTCCTAGTGTACTGCATGCAGTTTTGGTCTCCTTACTTGAGAAAGGATGCACTGGCACTGGAGGGAGTGCAGAGGAGGTTCACTAGGTTGATCCCAGAGTTGAGGGGGTTGGCTTGTGAGGAGAAGCTGAGTAGATTTGGATCATATTCATTGGAATTCAGAAGAACGAGGGGGGAGTCTTATAGAAGCATATAAAATTATGAAGGGAATGGATAAAATAGAAATAGATAGGATGTTTCCATTGGCCGGTGAGACTAGGACAAGAGGGTGGCCTCAAGATTAGAGGAGGCAGGTTTAGAACTGAACTGAGAAGAAGCTTCTTCACCCAGAGGGTTATTAATCTATGGAATTCCTTGCCCAGGGAAGTAGTTGATGCTACTTCAGTAATCGCTTTTAAAGCTAAGGTAAATACATTTTTGAAAAATAAAGGAATTAAGGGATATGGTGAAAATGTGGGTAAGTGGAGCAGAGTCCAAGAAAAGATCAGCCATGATCTTTTTGAGGGACAGAGCAGACTCGAAGGGCTGAACTGCCTACTCCTGCTCTTAGTTCTTATGTTCTTACTGGTCGTGCTATAATGCCCATAGTGTTCAGGGATATGCAGGCTAGGTGGGTTGGTCATGTAAAATGCAGGGTTAAAGGGACAGGACAGGGGGTGGGGGTGCTCTTTGGTGGGGTGGGGTGGACTTGAAGGGGCAAACAGCCTGCTTCCACGCTATAGGGAAGCTATGATTGAAAAATATAACCCAAAATAACTTCACAAAACAACCTGACTAATGGAACAAGGCTAATTTTTGCTTTTTTTTCTGGTAAGGAAAATTAGGATCACAGTCCTGAAAGTAATTAAATGATTGTTGCGAGCTATCTGTATATGATGCCCGCCTCCCCCTCACCCCAGACAGAGGAAAATACAGACGAGATTCAAACCACATTATGGAAGCTAGATATAAGCCAAACTGAAGGATGTGTTCTATGGTACTGCCAGGAAGAATCACCAAAATCATTCAATATTGAAAATCTGATATTCTAAGTTACAGAGTGCTTACTTCATACTCAGGTCCTAGACCAAAACGTCCAATGACATGTCCGGATACATTCCATAGAAAAGGAATTCCACCAAGCAAGAGGATAAGCTGCAAAGAGAGAAGTACAATTACACGAATCATGTTACAATGATAGCTTTTTAAACCAGTGATGATTTGGTACTAAACCTTTACTTGTAACAAATGGGCCACAGTTGTACCCAAAATCACCCAATATTAAACCAGATGAGAATTGTGCCTTCAACACTTCACACTTTGCTTTGGGGTTCACATTTTCTCTTTGACTGTTTACAAAATCGGTTCTGAAATCTCACTCTCAAAAGGGTAACCATTCTTCAATCAAAGCACTGAGATCACCAGGCTATCCAACCATGAAAGGGGGGAACTGCAGACAAATCTTTTGGAGGGGGGAATGGAAAAAGAGAAAAGCAGCGAGAGGGGAAATATCTGAAATCCACCGGATTATGGTATAAGTTTAATTGTTTCCGACCTGTCACTTATAGCTTGTCCACACTAAACATGGTATCAACCTTCAGTATTAAACATTGCTAAAAAGCTGCTAGAAGTCGAGACTTTTCATCTTCACTCATCAGTACTAGGTCAGAAGAAACAGACTCGAGAAAAAGAGACACCACGTCTTCATATTGCTAAAAGTCACACAATACCAGATTATAGTCCAACAGGTTTCATTCAGTTCATTAAGTTCTGAGATTTACATATTAATGAACAAAAACCTGCAACCCATTCTAAAAGATGAAAGACTTAACAGCAATCTAGGTTTGTTCAATATAGCATTTCAGTTGCATGACACTGTAATCTTTTGCTATAAAGTCTGTGTCTTATGATCCTCTACCTGATGAAGGAGCACCACTCCGAAATCTAGTGCTTCCAAACAAACCTGTTGGACTATAACCTGGTGTTGTGTGATTTTCAACCTTGTCCACCCCAGTCCAACACCAGCACCTCCACATCATAATATAGCATGAGAGATGTTGGTTGGTTAGGCCATCATCAACATAGCAATGCAGCAAGAATAGTTAACTGTTAATCTTAATTCTCAGGCCAGGCATGTATATTCTGATTGGTAAGGATGTCACTATGGGGATATAGCAGCTTTGGCTGTCTCATGACCCTTTTTCTTAATAAGGTGCAATATATGCCCACATAAAACAAGGTCTGAATATTTATCTACATAGTTTCTAGCACACACAAATGCATTGTACTGGATTATGATCTCACATTTATTTCCTGTAGCACAGCTTGTTAGCCACATTCAATCATGAAAGGCAGTAGTCGAAAACAACTAACAGGTGGTGGATGCTCCAGAAATATTCCCATTCCCAACAATGGGGGCGTTCCGTATATCATTACAACAGATAGGGTTAAAACATCTTCAGCTAGATATGCCAAAGAAATTGCCCATTCCAGCTTCATTCAGAGGCCTGAGAATCAATGAATACAGCAAAGGCCTTGACAACATTCCAGTAACATTACCGAAGAGCTGTGCTCCAGAATTAGCTGTGCCCCTAGCCAAGCTGTTCCAGCACCGCTAACAATGTGGAAAACTGATTGGGTATGTCCTGTCTACAAAATCCAATCCAAGCAATTACTGCTCTGTCAGTCTACCTTTGCTCATCAGAAAAGTGTTGGAAGATATCATTGACAGTGCTATCAAATGGCACTAGATCAGCAATAATCTGCTCACTGATATTCAGTTTAAGTTCCACTAGGACCACTCTGTTCCTGACCTCCTTACAGTCCAGTCACTCTCCCACCGTGAGCCATCAGGAGCATTACGCTTACTGACAGTTGAACAAATGCATCCCTGCAACTCCAATCCACATAGTACATACACATACACACACACAATCTTGTTCTACCTGCATTTCACTTCAAATTCAACTCCTAATGGAAGGACAAAAACAGAAGAAGGAAGGACTTTTAGGATAGATGTGAAACACCATGCTGTTTTACCAAGCAATTGACAGCTGCACCACAACATATAAATATTTGAAGGCACATGGGTACATCATTTCAGATTTTTGGAAGACATTAACTTTCCCCGCCTTTCCTATTTCCTGAGGTTAGGATACAGCACTCGTGAAACATTGCAAGAAAACTTTAATAAAATCAAGAAAAATGCAAAACCAAATTCCTAATGAAATATTACCATGATAATGTAGAAAAATGCAAGAAAGCTAATACAACACTGAAGTTAAAAAGTACAAGATAACTGACAGAAAATTAAGACTTCATAAGAAATACACATTTAATCATATATTTGGAATTAGACAATCAAACTTCTATGTACAAATATATCATACACAGCACTACTCACTGTCCCCTCAGTCTCAGAATAAAGCCCAGACCAGAATCCAAAAGTACTTTTATCCAGCTGGTACAGACGCGATTTCTCAAATGTTTCAGAATCCATGATCTTTCCCAATTCTTCAGGCACCAATGTGGTGTCTCTGTATGTCTTGCGCTAAAAAAAGGTGAAAGAGACAGTTCATGCATCATGTCTGCAGTAGAAATGTATTATATCCCCATTTACTCTCCAATACACTGTCATTTTCTCTCTGATTCCTGCCTCCCATGCCTTTTAGTAAAGTGGTTGTTTACAAGCCTGAATAGAGTGCGAGCAGTCTCATCAACCACAGAGACACCAAGTCTAACTCACGTTTCAGCAGGGATCTCTTCATAGTTACCCAAACCAGAAATTCCGACTACTGCTTCCGCCTTCTCCCTCCAGCAGCTATCTGTGTAGTACCTTGGTCAAGATCAGCACAGTCCACCAATTCTGGAGTACCTCTGGTCCTTTATGACTTAGGTGCAATGATAAACAGTGCATTAATTCACTGAACATTATAAGGCGTGGGTGGGGGGTGGTAATCAAGCTAAATACATGAGCTGCTTTACACTTTTTTCCCCATTTTACAATAGGAAATCCTGAAATAAAATACTAATTTTCGTCCAATGGCAGAAGTTAGAAGACTTGTTCAATCAATTAGAAATTTTACAATAGCCAATCAGAGGCTATAAGAAAATGTAACAATTCATTTATGGAGACTTGGTGCCAAAATCCAACCCATATTACGATCAATGGCAATTGACGGTGGATGATAAGTAGCTCACTCTCCTTTTGTTTGGGGTGGGATGGGGAGGGGAGATCTCACTTGCAGGCATCAGTTCTGCTTCTGATTTTTACACACGAATGAAAGGAATAGGAGTGGAGAGGACCATTCAGCTCTTATAGTCACAGGTGGTTAGCACTGCTGCCTCACAGCACCAGGGACCTGGGTTCAATTCCTGCCTCGGGCAACTGTCTATGTGGAGTTTGCACATTCTCCTTGTGTCTGCGTGGGTTTCCACCAGTTTCCTCCCACAGTTCAAAGATGTGCTGGTTAGGTGAACTGGCCATGCTAAACTGCTCGTACTGTTAGGTGCAGGGGTAAATGTAGGGGAATGGATCTGGGTGGGTTGCTCTTCAGAGGGTTGGTGTGGACTTGTTGGGCTGAAGGGCCTGTTTCCACACTGTGGGAAATCTAATCCAATCTGGGAATCTAATCTCAGCTCCACTTTCTCACCGTTCCCCTTATCCCTCGATGTCTGAGATTCCAGACATCCATCTATCTCAGTCTTAAAAGAACTGATAGAAAAGATAGAAAATAGGAGGAGCAGGCCATTCAGCCCTTCATACCTGCAATGCCATTCAATATGATTGAGGCTGATCATCAATCTCAGTACCATGTACCCTTTGATCCCTTCACACTTACGAACTATATCTAGTGCTTTCTTGAAAGCATTCAATGTTTTGGCTTCAACAGCTTTCTGTGGCAGAGAATTCTGCAAGCTCACAACTCTTGCTCTTCATCTCAGTCTTCAATGACTTATCCCACACCCTTAGATTCTGAAGCCTGGTTCTGGACTCCCTGTTTATTGGGAACATCCTTTTTGCATTTACTGTCTAGTTTATAGGATTATAATTTTACAAAAAGACAATTTCCATTCTTACTTATCTAATCACAGCTGGAGAATCACTGGAATTAGCTTCTCTCCCTGCTCCAAGTCCTTGGTTCTAGTGTCCAAAAAACTATCCTTGGCCACTTCCTATTTCTCATCTACACACTGCCCTTCAGCCATGTCGTCCAAATACAGTTTTTTTTTCCACATGCATGTTGATGACACCCAGCTCCACATCACAACCACCTTTCTCAACTCCTTCACTGTTGCTAAAC
The DNA here is from genome assembly GCF_004010195.1 of Chiloscyllium plagiosum. Taxonomy (NCBI): domain Eukaryota; kingdom Metazoa; phylum Chordata; class Chondrichthyes; order Orectolobiformes; family Hemiscylliidae; genus Chiloscyllium; species Chiloscyllium plagiosum. The sequence continues at coordinate 10,042,257 of NC_057736.1, read as the reverse complement.
TGTCAGACTGCATAACAGACATCCAGTACTGGATGAGCAGGGATTACTTCCAATTAAATATTGGAAAGACTGAAGAGCCTTTGGTGCCCCCAGTCCAGTCTACAATCCCTTTCCCGGGCAACAGTCTGAAGTTTAGTCTTTTTGCAACTTCGGTGACACAGGATTCTGAGATGAGTGTTGGAACTCATATGGATACCATTTGTAAATAGCTCTTGATAAACAAACTCTTGATTTTAAAATTCACATCTTTGTTTTCACATTCGTCCATGACGTCACCCCTTTCTATCTCTGTATCACCTTCAAGCCTCCTTTATTCCAAAACCCTCGGATCTCAGTGTTCCTCTAATTCTGGGCTCTTCAGCTCCCCTGATCATAACTGCCCAACCTCCAGTTGCCAAGCTCTGGAAATGCCTGTATACTCTTCCCCTAGTTTAATTTCCTCCTTTAAGATACTCCTTTAAATATAATTCTTTCACAAAAAAACTTTGTGATCATCAAACTGTCAAAGTCTCACATCTTTTAAAAAATCTGAAAGACTAGGCAGAGTGTGAATCATGAACTTTAACTGTGGAAAATAATTTACGGAAGTGATCCTTGCCAAATATTTCCACTCTTCAGCAGAAGTACCTGTGTGCAATGAAAGCTCTACCTGACCTCCCTAGTTCAAAGACATGATCTAATTCAGATCAATCCAGGAATTACTGTCCTGTCTTTTTTTTAAAACCAAAACAAAGCATTGCCAGTCTCTCAACACAATCAATTTGCTAACACTAACTGGTTCAAGCTTGTACATTTTCTAATCAACCTGTTCACAGATGTTATTACACAACCCTGAAGCAAGGATACATGTCAGGTATAACAGCATTGTTTTAAGAAAGTGTTTCTTTTCAATACTCAACACAACTTTCCAAATCATATGCATGTGCATCTGGCACCAGAGTGAAAAACTCCCAAGTATCATAATCAACCATAATATCGTCACATGTTTGACAAGGTACCACATGGTAGACTTATTAGTAAGGTTAGATTACATGAAACAGGGAGAACTAGCCATTTGGCTAGAAAGGGGAGAGGTAATGGCCTTGTGATATTATCACTGGACAGTTAATCCAGATAATGTTCTGGATACCTGGGTTCGAATCCTGTCAGACCAGATGGTAAAATTTCAATTCAATATTTTAAAAAATCTGGAATGAAGAGTCTGACAATGACTAGGAATCCATTGTTAATTGTCAGAAAAAAACCCATCTGGTTCACTAATGTCCTTTAAGGGAAGGAAACTCCTATCCTTGCCTGATCTGGCCTACACGTGACTACAGATCCATAGCAATGCGGTTGACTCTTAACTGCCCTTGGGCAATTACAGATGGACAACAAATGCTGCCAAGCCAGAAACACCATTGTCCCATGAATGAATTTTTTAAATGGCTCAAAGGTAGTAGACAGAGAGTAGAGGCTTTTGACCAGCAGTGTGCTGCAAGGTTCGATGTGGGTCCACTTTTTGATTATTTATATCAATGATTTGGATGTGAACATAGGAGGTATGGTTAGTGATGTTTGCAAATGACACCAAAATTGGTGGTGTAGTGGACAATGAAGAAGATTACCTCAGAGTACAATGGGCCAAGGATTGTCAAATGGAGTTTAATTTAAATAAATGTGAAGTGCTGCATTTTGGTAGGGCAAATCAGGACAGGACATAAACACTTAATGGTAAGGTCCTGGGTTGTGTTGCCAAACAAAGAGACCTTGGCGTGCAGGTTCATAGCTCCCTAAAAGTGGAGTCGCAGGTAGACAGGATAGTGAAGGCAGCATTTGGTACACTTGCCTTTATTGTTCAGTGTGAGTGTAGGAGATGGGAGGTCATATTGTAGCTGTACAAGGTGTTGGTTAGGCCACTCTTGGAAAATTGCATTCAGTTTTGGTCTCCCTGCTATAGGAAGGATGTTGAGAAACTTGAAAGGGTTCAGAAAATATTTATAAGGATGCTGTCTGGTTTGGAGGTTCTAAGCTATGGGGAGAGGCTAAATAGGTTGGGGCTATTTTCCCTGGAACATCAGAGACTGAGGGGTGACCTTATAGAGGTTTATAAAATTATAAGGGGCATGGATAGGATGAATTGTCCACATCTTTCCTGCCAAGGTAGGGAGTCCAAACCTGAAGGTGGGAGGAAAGATTTAAAAGGGACCTGAGGGGCAACTTTTTCATGCAGAGGTTGGTGCATGTATGGAATGAGCTGTCAGAGGATTTGGTGGAGGCTGGTACAATTACAATATTAAAAAGGCATCTGGATGGGCATATGTATAGAAACCAAAAAAGAGAAAATGCTGGAAAATCTCAGCAAGTCTGGCAGCATCTGTAAGGAGAGAAAAGAGCTGATGCTTTGAGTCTAACTGACCCTTTGTCAAAGGGTTTATTCAGGGTATATGAATAGGAAAGGTTTAGAGGGATATGGTTCAAATACTGACAAATGAGACTAGATTAATTCAGGATAATTCAGCATAAACAAATTGGACCGAGGGGTCAGTTTCCAGGCTGTGCATCTCTATTACTCAAAGTGATTATCCCAAACTTGTAACACATTAACGCAAGGTTACAATTTTAGTCATTTGCAGCTGTTCACGAAAGGTGATGATTTTACAGGTTTAGGGCTATAGACTGGAAGGGCATGGGAAAGAACTTTTCCCACGGAGGAAGTGGTAATGTCCTGGAATTTTCTGTCCACCAATGTGACGGAAGCATGGACAATCAATGATTTCAAAAGGAAATTGAACTGACACCTGAAGGAAATAAATCTAAGGGACTACCAGCGGAGGAGCAAGGGAATGGGGCTCATTGGAATACTCCAGGGGGAGCTGGAACGGACTCGATGGCCAAATGCATTCCTCCTGTACCTTAATGACTTTACCCCAACCGATTCCCGATCGTTTCCCACCCTTCAAATATTTTACAACTGGACCAATGAATGTTTGATTTGTCAGTGGAAAACAAAATTTATATCATTTCAAGCCATCGTATATAAAATTTAACTGCGCAGAGAGGAATTATGCGTGCGACAGAGAGGGGCATTAGCCCCACTGTCGCATTGTCCAACTCATTCAAAAACCGTCAACCAAGCCTAAAGCTGAGAGGGGAGGGGAGGATTTTAGTTTCAACTTCAGCTATTAATTTAAAAAACATTGTAACCAAGTCTTTACACGTTAAATCAAAAGCTACAATGGAGCATCAAAGCTGATTTAGTGAGATGATATTCAAAGCTTCCTATTAGATTGCTGCACCGTTACAATGTATCGAACGCCTCCATACATTGTTACATTGTATCAAGATTGTCGGATACATTGTCTCAGCGAGGGGTGCGATTTCTTTCTCCACCAAACAGGGCGTGGTAACAAAATGCTCAGATTCTCCAAACGGGGGATTTTGGGTCTTTTGGTGTTTGCTTCTTTCTTCCCCCACCCCTCCATCCCGACCACCATACCTGGGGGAAGGTGTTTGATGGAGACACCCACTCACCTGTCTGTGAGCCAGATAGGCCTCCCATAGATACACGGTCCATGAAAAGAGTAGCACCGAGTAAAAGATTTGATTTTCGGTGCTTATCTCTGCAATAACGTGAATCATAATTCCCCGGCCACTTTCGACTGTCACTGGCACCGAAAAACTATTCACTTTTATTTAAATCTTCTTTTGACAAGATCTCGACTGTCGCTAGAGAAAATAAGAGTTTTTTTTTCAGAAAGGGCTTTTCTTTCTCTTTCACACTATTTTCTTCACTCACTATTTAACCCCCTCTTTAGTTAATTGAATTTTATTTTTTTTTCCTCGGTCTGTACACCTCAGTCAACTCATCGAGCTCTTGCCGCCGGCTGGGTTACACTTAAATAGATCCGGGTGGACAGGAAGTTGGTGCGCTAGTAAACTTTGTTCCAACGTACGAAAGGGATCTTTGGAGTTGAATGATATTCATCAAACTAAACAAATAAAAGTGCCATCTTTTTCAGAGTGGGACATTTAGAAATCTGAATCAGAGGAAAAAAGACAAACTTAACCCGAATGTCCAATACAGATTGCAACAGGTTAAGGAGGTAGCTAACCACCACCTCGTCAAGGGCAACTCGTGATGACAATAAATGCTGGCCAAGCATTCACATGCACATCCCAAGAGTGATCTTCAAAAAATACATAAGCAGGAGTCGGCCAGTCCACCCATAACCTTGCTTGGTCAAGCAAAAAGATCATGATTTAAGGCTCATTTGGTAGTGGTCTTAACTCCACATTTCAGCTTGTGCCCCACAGCTACAACATTTAAAAGACATTTGAAAAGGTACAGGAATAGGAAAGGTTTGGAGGTATATGGGGCAAATGCATCAAATGGGACTAGCTTGGTTTGGGAACATGGTCTGCATGGACTGGTTGGACGAAAGGGTCTGTTTCCACACTGTATGATTCTATAACCCTTAATTTCAGCAGGCATTCTAACCCAGCACATTTGATGACCCAGCCTCCAATGCCAGAGAGAATGTCAATCATTATAAAATGATGGAGGAAAGAAATCCTCAGCATCTTTGTCTTAAATGAGGGATCTCTTGTATTAAAACTATATCCCTTATTTCTAGATTCTCTCCTGGGGGGAAATATCCTCTCAGTGTCTAATCTGTCAAGTCCCAAATGTTATGTATGGCCTGTGATTTCAGCCAGTATTGGAAAAGCCTCGAGGGTTCCAATGGGTCCTTCATTTGCCTTCCCCATGGTTGCCCAAATATGGCACACACAAGAAAAAGGGATGGAGCAAAAGTAGTGAAGGGCAGTACCACAGGGTGTTTGTAATGTTAATCATTAAAGGTTAATTGGACATGCCTATAAGCAATGGAAGGAAAATACATGAAAAATAGGCTTGATGTAAAAACAGTCTGTTTTGGATGAATGGTAATTGCAATGACCTTAGCTGGATTTGGGAACAGGTTGTATGCAAAAACACAGAGACACCTGGACCAGTTATTTCACAAAGGAATGCATGGGAAAAGTACTCAGTGAAGGCAATAGATTGTGTAAAATCAGATTCAGACTAGGACTTTTCCCAACTTGGGGGACTTATCTCCATTGGATTGGAGTTCATGAAACCAGGGCCATTGAAACTGAGATGGAACTCCAAGTGCTGACCATCACCCAGGAATTCATGATGGGTAGAAGGCAGTGAGACTCATTTGTTGAATAAAGCCAGTACTTCCAAATAAATCTGTTGGACTATAACTCAGAGAGAAAGTGAGGGCTACAGATGCTGGAGATCAGAGCTGAAAATGTGTTGCTGGAAAAGCGCAGCAGGTCAGGCAGCATCCAAAGAACAGGAGAATCGACGTTTCGGGCATAAGCCCTTCTTCCTGACCTGCTGCGCTTTTCCAGCAATACATTTTCAAGACTATAACTCAGTGTTGTGTGATTTTTAACTTTGCCTGAAGTAGTTTAAGCTAATGCATTTGCTCATTGGTTTGCATGTATCTAAGTTAGATTAAGCTAACAAATTTGCCTTATATCAAAATGCATGTGTTTTCCTGTATTCATTTTGAACAGACTTTAAAGAACATGTTCAGCACTTTCAGCTTAACAATACACTTGATGCTGCAAGCAGAGTCTGAGCAAAACATTCAAGAGGGAAAAGGAGAGGAGAAAGACTGAAGGACGAGTTCTTTAACACCTCGGCTGGAGAGCAGGATGCTACTCATACCACTTTAATGACACTGAAACATTCCATGCCAACAGCTTGTTTGTCATCTGGTATCAGTGAACCAGCCTCAACTGTCACATTGTGTACTTTCTTTACTTAATTAACTCATGTATGACAGTAGCAACAGTTTGATTGACTTTAAGTTTGAGAAGCTGTGAGAAGCAGCCGTCTTTAATTGAAGTTGTCATATTGCTGGCATATTCAAAAACTGATAAGTTTTAGAAAAACTAGGATCATTGACAGTGGGAGCTGTACAGAAAATTGTAGAAATATGTGATGATAATTATGAGTGTCCTTGCTAGACTTTTGAAACAGGTTATGAAAGGAACAACTGAGTTGGAAACTATCTGGAATAGGTTAGCCTACAGTGCCATTTATGTGCTTTATAGTTGGTTAGAGAAAATAAAACGCTGTGAGATTTGGAAAAACAGCTACAGGATTAATATAATTACCAATAGGAAAGCATTGTAGCCATTATATGTAGTACAAAGAAAAGGCTGCAATTGGACCCAACATTGTGACTGGACAAACTGGAACATGATATTGAAACAAAGATAAAATGGACTTCTCTTTTAATACAGCAAAAATAAAAACATGCCAGACAGCAGTCTGTGAACCAACAGCAGCTGGGACTGTTATCTTGCAAGACAAGGAAGTAACCTTGGGAACGTAATTAACAGCAACTGTTCCATCCTTGTGCAGTGAGAGAAAGTTGGTGTGTACTGTCTCCCATAAGCCAGAAGGGGTGGACAAGACTTTCAAATCTTATTTGATTGAAAAGTTTTAAAAACTGTTTTGTTTTTAAAAACTGCTATAGAAAAATGTTGTGAAAAAATGGTTTAGCTTGTTCTGAAAAAATAGATGTGTTTTTAGAAGACATTCAATTTGAACTCAGAATTTGGAATGAAAATATTTTGTCCATTATTTGTATTTTTCTGAAATTCTTTAAAAAGAGTATTGATAAAGTTTTCTTGAAGACAATAGAAATTTAAATTGCCAATTTGAAATTATCAGAAGAATTTGACAGTTTTAAACCTAATATGTGAGAATACAACATGATGTCACTGGGTGATTTAGGCCTGTCCCTTCTCAGACCAGTAGAGTTAACTCTTGTGGCCAGCAGCTTTTAAACCTTTCCACATGCCTTCTGTCTGAGGAGCTGTGTCATTTTGCATAGGACTAAATTCTGAATTTCTAAAATTATACTTGCAGAGTCATAGTATATTTTATTTTTGTGCTTTTAAACAGACTTCAAGAACAGAGCAAGGAAGCCGAAAGTCTTGTGGAGACAAAGTCTTTGAAAACAGGAGAAGCCCAAACTGACTGGAATCACTTGAATCTTCAATATAAGAGAACTGTTTAAAACTACCAAGCCTGGATGTAATTGTTTCTGAAACTGGGATTGATAAAATTACTTGATACAAGTTGATAATTCAAACACACACTGGAAAATTTAATTGAATTTTAAGGTGTCTGTAAATTCAAAACTTTATATCTTAGTTTAAAAGAAGAGCCAAAGGAAAAAGTATGTGGTTTTAATTTGTATCAAGATAAAATAGGATACATCATTTTGGGAGGAAATTAATTGACCACAAATGAAACCTGTCAGCCCAACAATATCACTGGGGTTGTACATAAAAGAAACCCTTGAGTCTGTTGTTGTCAATTTTGAATTCAGAGTAATTTTAAAAGAAGAAAAGTTGAGTACAATCTAGCAAGTTGTGTTTGAGAAAATTGTATCTATCTTTTCATAAGAAAGACCAAACAAACAAAATGCTCGAAACAATAGAGTAATAATGTATGTTTATCTCTTGAAAAAGCTATTATGAATACAAAGTTAAAAATCACACAACACTAGGCTATAGTCCAACAGGTTTCATTGGAAGCACTAGCTTTCGGAGCGTCGCTCCTTCATCAGGTGGCTGTGGAGGCCACAATTGTAAGGCACAGAATTTATAGCAAAAATTTACAGTGTGATGTAACTGAAATTATACATTGAAAAATTCCTTGATTGTCTGTTGAGTCTTTCATCTATTCGAATACCATGATAGTTTCACTTCTTTCATGTGTAAATCACAAAATGTTTTTTTTTTAAAGTTGCATTCTCAGGTTAGCTAACATATTGGTGTTAGCTAGACAATATGTTTAAGGTGTTAGCCCCTGTGTTCTCTGTCTATGTCATGATGTTTAGATTGATTCTAATCTAAAAGGTGAGATAACAAAGTTTTACATGAATTCATGCAGTTTTTGAGCAAAGTACAATGTAACTCTGCAAGTACAAATTCACCCCACAAAATATATGTATATGTGTGCATGTGTATGTGTCTGGGTTGGGGGATTGCGAGTGTGAGAGAGAGTATATAAGTGTGTGTATGTGAGTGTAGAGTGTCTTGAGTCTGTGAGGAGGTGCATGTGTGAGTGTGGGAGCGTGTGTGTGTGTGTCTGTGGTCGGGGTTGTGAGTGTTTGTGAGAGAGAGTGTATATATGTGTGTGCGTGAGTGTAGAGTGGTCTAAATCTCTGAGAGGATGATTGTGTGAGTATGGGAGTGTGTGTGTGTCTGTAAGGGTCTGTGTGAGTGCCTATGTGTGTATCTGTGCATACATGTGTCCGTGTATACGTGTGTGTATAGGAGTGTGTGTGTGAGTGTGTGTGTGTGTGTGTGTAGGAGTGGCTCTGTGTGTGTATAGTGCAATGGTGGTTACCTGTAATGTGACATGAACCCAAGGTCCCAGTTGAGGCCCTCCCTATGGGTATGGAACTTAGCTATCAGCCTCTGCTCAGCCACTTTTCGCTGCTGCCTGTCTCGAAGTCTGTCTTGGAGGATGGTCACCTGAAGGTCCGAGGCCAAATCTCCTGGACCACTGAAGTGTTCTCCAACTGGGAGGGAACACTCCTGTCTGTTGATTGTTGTACAGTGTCCATTCATCCGCTGCAGAAGCCTTTGCTTGGTTTCCTCAATGTCAGCTCTGATCTCCAGCATCTGCAATCCTCACTTTCTCCTCACATGAGTACCTGCCATGCACATGGTGGGAGGTGTCCCCACGTGTAATGGTGGTATCCATGTCCACACTCTGACACGTCTTGCAGTGCCTACTGTGACAGGGTTGTATGGAGTTGTCCTGAAAGCTGGGCAGCTTGCTACGAACAATGATCTGTGGAGGTTTGGCGGTTGTTTAAAGGCTTCCTGGAAGTACTCAGGGATGCCCTCATAAGAATGTGGTACGATGCTCAACTCATCGACTGCCAGTTCCGACGTGCCACAGCAAAGAACCGTAATTACCTCCTCAGGAGACGGACACAGGCTGCAACCGACAGGATACTTCCCAGGAACTGAAAAACTACGCCATGTTCTTCGTGACCTGCAACACATTATCATTGAGGATGAGCACCTCGCCAAGACCTTCCCCACACCTCCACTGCTCACCTTTAGGATGCCCTGAGGTATGGTACATTAGGAAAACCGAGCAAAGGCTACAGCAATGGATGAATGGGCACTGCACAACAATCAACAGACAGGAGTGTTCCCTCCCAGTTAGGGAACACTTCAGTGGTCCAGGACATTAGACCTCGGACCTTCAGGTGACCATCCTCCAAGGCAGACTTCGGAACAGGCAGCAGCGAAAAGTGGCCGAGCAGAGGCTGATAGCTAAGTTCCATACCCATAGGGAGGGCCTCAACCGGGACCTTGGGTTCATGTCACATTACAGATAACCACCATTGCACTATACACATACAGAGACACACACACACACAGGCACTCTTATACCCACACATACACACGGACACACATATACACAGACACGCACACAGACACTCACGCACATCCTCTCAGAGACTTAGACCACTCTACACTCATGCACACACAT
>NC_057736.1:10018977-10032393 GCF_004010195.1 Chiloscyllium plagiosum | reverse complement strand
GTTTTGTGATTTACACATGAAAGAAGTGAAACTATCATGATATTCTAACAGATGAAAGACTCAACAGACAATCAAGGTATTTTTCAATGTATAATTTCGGTTACATCACACTGTAAAATTTTATTATAAATTCTGTGCCTTACAATTGTGGCCTCCACAACCACCTGATGAAGGAGCGGCGCTCCGAAAGCTAGTGCTTCCAATTAAACCTGTTGGACTATAACCTGGTGTTGTGCGATTTTTAACTTTGTACACCCCAGTCCAACACTGGTGTCTCCAAATCATGACTTCCTGAATCAATTATAATGATTACTAAAGTACAAAATCATAGTAATAAATTAGAAAACTAAAGAAATTAGAAGTTCAAAAAAAGGTCTTTCCAACCTGATCCACACTAGGACCAAGCCTCCATTCTGTGTCAGCCCTCACCTCCAAACTGCACCAGGATTCACTTCCAGATTGCACGGGCTTCACCTTGAGGCTGTGAATCCACTCTGGGTTCACCTCAAGGCTGCGAGTCCACGCTGATGCTGTGAGCCCACTTGGGAAAAGTATTCAGAGATGGCAATACAGCATGTAATAGCAGATTCAGTATAAGATTAATATTGGGGGCCCAAATCGGGGTGGAGGGAAAGGAACCTTTCACCAGCGGACTGGGGTTTGTGTGACTAGTGCCGTGGACTATCCTCATTTGGCTGGGGTTCCTGAGACCGGTGCCATGGAAACTGAGATAGCGATTTAAACATCAACAATCACCTAGGACCCCCTGCTGGACAGAAGGCAATAAGATTCTGGATTAGTGGTGCTGGAAGAGCACAGCAGTTCAGGCAGCATCCGAGGAGCAGTAAATTCATTTGTTGAATTTGTCCAGAGTAGCTTAAGCTAAGAGATTTGCTCATAACCTTGCATGTGTCTAAATTAAATTAAGGTAATAAATTTGCTTTACATCAGAGTGCATGTGTTTTTATGTATTCATTTTGAACAGATCTTAAATAACCCATTAGATACTTTCAGCCTAACACTACACTTGGTGCTGCGAGCAGGATCTGAGCAAAAAGCTCAAGAAGGAAAAGGAGAAGAAGACTGAGGGACAAGTTCCCTAACACCTCGGCTGGAAGCAGGATGCCGCTCCCACCACTTTAGTGACACTGAAACATTCTGTTGACAACTTGTTTGTCCCCTGGTATCAGCGCACCAGCCCCAACTGTCACAGTGTGTACTTTCTTTGTCAAGCCGACAAATGTACCTCCACATCATGACTAATGCATGACAGCAGGCGCAGTTCAATTGGCTTTAAATTTGAGAAGCTGTGAGAAACAGCAATCTTTAATTGAAGTTGTTATATCACTGGTATATTTAAAAATGTGACTGATAGGTTAATGGAAGAGTTAGGATCATCGGCAGTCGGAGCTGTACAGAAAATTGTAGAAATATGTAATGGTAATTATGAATGTGTCCCTAATCTGTCTGATTCAATGGTAAATCCAACTTAGAAGGTAGTTACTCATTTAAAAATTGCATCTATGTCATCTTCAGCAGTGGCAATCACTCTCTAACAAGTATGATTATCCACCCAGGAAGTTCCGTGTCACTGGTCATGGGTTCTGTGGGTCCGTGTGTGGCTGATGAGCTCAAACCTAGAGCCACATCTCAAACACACATTCATCTGGTGTTTCCAGGAGGTGGAGTTGGTGCTTGGCATTGAAAAAGCTAGCATTCCTTTCTCTGCTTCATTTTGAGTATTGCTTCTTGGCAATGGGAGTTCTCACAAGAATTGTGTCCCTTCATACAGGAGTTTGCTCCAAGTCAGTTTCTTCTGAACAAATGTCTCCCAGGCACTGATGTCCATGTTGTATTTCTTGAAGGAAGCTGACAGGGAGTCTTTGAAATGCTTGCTTTATCTTCCTCTCATTCGACTTGTGCTGAGCGAAGATGATTTCCTTTAGCAGTCAGAACTCAGGCAACCTAGGCATGTGGCTGGCTCAGTGGAGTTGGTTTTAGATTATCATGGCCTTGATGCTGGTGATATTAGCTACTTCAAGGACAATGAAGTTAGTATGTCTGTTAACATGCCTGTCCTCCGAACCGATGTGGAGAATCCATCTCAAAGAGCATTGATGGCACTTCTAAAAGGCCTTGTGGTGGTGTCTATATGTAGTCTATGTTTTGGAGCCATAAAGAAGAGTCAGGAGGATGACTGCTTTATACAGAAGGATCTTGGTATCTGCACGGATGTCACAAAGACTCTCATCCTTAGATGTCCATAGGTTATGCTTGCAGATTGGCTCTGATATTGAATCGTTGTGTTGATGTCAACCTTCAGTGAGAGATAGCCTGCCAGGGCAGGGAAATGTTTCACATTGTGAGGACTTCTCCATTGAGCTTAATGGAAGGTTGAACTAGAACTTGACCTAGGTTTAGTTGATAAAGAATTTGAGTCTTCCTGAGTTTGAGGCTGAGACTAATTCTTCGGTCTGCTTCCACGATGGCATGAAGTGAGACTTGAAGTTTCTCTTGTGAGAAAACAGAGGTGACATTTTCACCCACACGCTGAAGCTCCACAAATGAGGTCAGTGTCATTTTCTTCTTGGATTTCAACCGGTTAAGGTTGAAAAAAATTCTGTCCATCCCATAGACAATGTCCACGTAACTAGGAAGCTTGACCCCTGTCCTTAACTAGGACACACCCCTGCTTGACCCCTGTCTTGACCTCGAAGTGTTCTGTATGTGACAATCGGTGAGGACCGTCACCAACATCTTGTTGTGAAGGAGATGGAGGATGTTGATGAATTTCCCTAGACAGCTAGACTTTGACAGGGTCTTCCATTGTACTTCTCAATAGACCTAAGACTTGGTCAGGTCGATGAAGGCCATGTAGGATGGTTGGTGTTGTCCTTGGCATTTCTCTTGGAGTTTCTGAGCAGTGAAAATTATGCCTGTCATTCCACGGTTTGACCAAAAGCCACACTGGATGATGATCTTCCTGGTGATGGAGAGCAGGGAGATTCCTCAGTAGTATCCATAGTCCACTTTGAATTGGCAGCATCCCTGAGATCAATAGGAATTTCTTCTTTGTCCCAGAGTTTGATCTTTCTGTGACTTGGCATCTTGCTGCAATGAAGAGGCTCATGTGTTCCTTTGTTTTGCTTAGAATCGGAACAGGAGAGTGTTTCAATAGCATTCTTCATGGCTGAGCAAGCCTCTTCAGGGTCCATTCTGCTTGTCCTGCACAGGGAAGGGGCTAGAGAAAGTGCCATAAAAATTGTCTGCTCCAACAGTGACCTGGCTGGAAAGCTGTATCCAGTGGGCTCACCTACCTGCAATCTAAACCCTAAAGTCAAACTCAATCTCGGAATCTGGAATATATGAACCCACATGGATAATAAGCAGAACAATCACCCAGAATAAAGAACTCTCCTTGTTGCCCATGAACTCAGACACTTCAGAATTGCGCTGCCTCCAGGAGACTCAAAGAAGGCAAAGGGGAGCTGAGGATGGAAGGTGGTGATTGCACCTTCTTCTGGAGAGGGAAACCTGAGGATCAACACAGAACACATGGAATTGGATTTGCCATCAAGAGTGAGCCTGTCAACAGACTCTTGGAGCTCCCTGTTACATTAAGTGATCATCTCATATCTCTCTGCCTACAGTTTGTCAAGAACCATCAGGCAACAGTCATGAGAGCTCCAACTCTTGGAGTCCTAGATGAGTCCAAAGGAAGTTCCTACTCCACCTTAGACACTGTACTCATCAACATCCTGAAGGGAGATTAAACCATTCTCCTTGGAGACTTCACCACCGGAGTTGGAAAGGGCTCCCAACTCTGGAAAGGAGTGAAGAGAAAGGAAGGAGGCAGAAATTGCAACTCCAAAAGGTTTCTCCTGGTCACCAATGGCATTTACGTAACACTGGGGTTGACCGGCTTTACAGGATTTTGTACAACCTTGCAGTTCAGACATGACCAACTGATCTCCATTACCCAGCAACAGTACCTCAGGTTGCCATCTCCAAAATCAAAACAAAGAGAGAAAATAATATGCTGGGGCCTAATATACAGACCTCACTAAAAAGACAAAGAAAAGGTATCATCAACCAGACCTCATTTCGCCAAAGAGCCTTGATGATTTTCAGCATGGTTAAAATATACAAATCAGGTGTAAATTATGACCAAAGTGAAAAGTGCCAATAATAGCGTGATATGTCATTGAAAATACATTGCTGAGGTATTTCTACAAACCACTTGTCCCCATGTTTTTTTCCTGATAGATGTTATACACCCAATAAGGTGCCCAGGTAGAGTAGGATAGGAAAGTTGGAGAAGAGAACTGAGCAAGTAACCTCCTACGTCACCCAGAAATACCAAAATGACAATGTCTGAATGGAATCCAGAAACACACTCGAGATTTCTGTTGACACAATTCCATGTGCTGAGGAGCATAGATTAGATTAGATTCAATTCCATTCAGTATGGAAACCGCCCTTGGGCCCAACAAGTCCACACCGACCCTCCAAACAGTAACCCACCCCCCCTACATTTACTCCTGACTAATGCACCTAGCACTACAGGCAATTTAGCATAGCCAATTCACCTGACTTGCACATTTTTTGGATTGTGGGAGGAAACTAGAGCACCCGGAGGAAACCCATGCAGACACAGGGGGAATGTGCAAACTCCACCCAGACAGTCACCCGAGGCAGGCATCCAACCCGGGACTCTGATGCTGTGAGGCAGCAATGCTAACCACTGAGCCACCATGCCACCCCGTGGTTGAAGCATTTGAAGGTAAAGGAACAAATGCCAATTTGACAGATCTGCCTGTGCAGGTTTGCAACAATTCAAGCACAGCTCCCAGGAAGTACTCCTTTTTTCTCAGTGTTCTCAAACAAGATGATATTCACCTCTGGCTTTCCAGAAATCGGTTGTAAAATCTGACCCCTCTGATAGTCCTTATGATGAGAGATCTCGGTTCCAAATGTCAGCCCTTTAAAAACAAGAATGTATCTAATTTCAATTTCAATTTATAGGGACTTATGCCAGATTGCAGTGGGTGGTTTTGGTAATGATTTTCTCCTATCCATGTTATCCATATTGTTGTTATTTTCAATGTTCCTTTATGAAGGGTGTAAGGCAAACAATGTAGCTGTGTTTTTATTTCTCTCCAAACATCTGGGCTGATGATAAAAATGTATATATCTGCACCATTTCCTGTTGTACACCTCATAATTTCATTCTAGATAACTATTATTTACTTTCTTTTCCTTTAATTCTTTCACATCGTACTTGCCTTGAAAGAAACTTGCAGATGATGGAGCTCCCACATACCTGCAGTCTTGGTGAAAGAGTCTTGGTGAATTTCGGTGTTGCACTTTGTAGATGTTACACACCGCTGCCTATTACGTGCTAGTGCTGAAGGGTGTGAATGTTGAATGTGTAGATAGAGAGTCAATCAAGCAGGTTGCTTTATCCTGGATGGTATTGAACGTTTTGAGTATCTCTGGAGCTATACTAATCCAGGCAAGTTGATAGTATTCATCGGACTCCTGACTTGAAGAGTCAGAAGATGATTTGCCCACCAATGTAATAAAAAAGGCCTATGGCATGCTTGCCTTCATTGGAAGTGGCGTTGAGTATAAGGATAGAACGTTATGCTGCAACTTTATAGGACTTCAGTTTGGCCACACTTGGAATATTACATACAGTTCTGGTCATCACACTACCAGAAGGGTATGGATGTTTTGGTGACGGTACCAAAATGTTTTACTAGGATGTTGCCTGGTGTGGGGGATGTTAGCTATGAAGAAAGACTGCATAGATTGGATTTGTTTTCATTGGAATGCAGCAGGTTGAGGGGCGACCTGATAGAAGTTTATAAGATTGTGAATGGCATAGATAGAGTGGAAAGTATGTGGCTTTTTCCCAGGGTGTAGGGGTTAATTACTGGGGACACAGGTTCAAGGTGCAGGGGTTGAAGTTTAAAAGAAATGGACGAGTCAAGTTTTTGACACAAAGGGTGGTGAGTGTCTGGAACATGCTGCCAGAGGAGGTGGTGGAAGCAGACACAATAGTAGCATGCAAGAAGCACCTGGGTGAATACATGAATAGGAAGGGAATACAGGAATACGGATCCTGGAAGTGAAGACAGTTTTACTATGGAAGGGCAAAATGTGTTAGTGCAAGTGTCAGTTCCTGTGCTGTATTGTTGCTTGTTCTTTGTTCACCACAGGATTCCTAGCCTCTGACTGGTCTTTGCAGTCTGTGTATTTATATGACTGGTCAAGTTCAGTTTCTGGTCAAAGGATATTAGTGGGCCATTGAATTTCAAGGGGAGTTGTTTAGATTTTCTCTTGTTAGAGATGGTCATTGTGTGGCATTTTCTTGTGCCAATGTTACTTGTCATTTATCAGCCTGAACTTGGATATTGTCCACGTCTTGCTGCTTTTGGATATGGACTCCTTCAGTATCTGAGAAACTGTGAATGGTGCTGAACACTATGCAGTCATTAATGAACATCCCCACTTCTGACCTCATGATGGAGGGAAGATCATTGATTAAGCAGCTGAAGGTTGTTGGGTTTAGGACACTTGCACAGGAACTTGCACAGTGACGCAGGCGGAGATGACTGACCTCCAATGACTGCAACCATCTACCTTTGTGCCAGGTATGACTCCAACCAGTGGAGAGTTTTCCCCCAGTTGCCATTCATACTAATTTTGCGAGGGCTTATTGATGCCACACTTAGTCAAATGCTGCCTTGACATCAAGATGAGTCACTTTTACCTCATATTTAAGACATAGGAGCAGAAATTAAACCATTCAGGTCATCGAGTCTGCTCTGCTATTCAATCATAAGTTTCTCAACCCCATTCTCTCAGTAACCCTTGATCCCCTTAATACTCAAGAACCTATCTATCTCAGTCTTAAGTATACTCAATGACCTGGCCTCCACAGCCTTCTGTGGCAATGAATTTCATAGATTCACCACTCTCTGGCTGAAGAAGTTTTTCCTTATCTCCATTCTAAAAGGTCTTCCTTTTACTCTAAGTCTGTGCCCTTAGGTCCTAGTTTCTCCTACCAATGGAAACATCTTTCCAACTGTCCAGGCCATTCAGTATTCTGTATGTTTCAATTAGATCCCCCCCAACCTCCCCCCCCCCCATCCATCTAAACTCCATTGAGTATAACCCAGAGTCCTCAGACGTTCCTTATATGTTACGTTTTTCATTCCTGGGTCCATTCTCATGAACTTCCTCTGAACACGTTCCAGGGTCAGTACATCCTTCCTGAGATATTGGGCCCAAAACCACATCCAATACTCCAAATGCATTTTGACCAGAGCATTATAGAGAGGATTATAGAGACTCTGAAGTACATCCCTACCTTTATATTTAAGTCCTCTCAAAAGAAATGCCATCATTGTATTTGCCTTCCTAACCACTTGAGTTTACCTTCAGAGAATCCTGGACTAGAACTCCCAAGTCTCTTTGCACTTCAGATTTCTGAAATTTCTCCCCATTTAGAAAATAGTTCATGCCTCTATTCTTCTTACCAAAGTGCATGACTGTTCACACTTTCCCACATTGTACTCCCATCTGCCACTTCTTTGCCCATTCTCCTAACCTGTCCAAATCCTTCTGCAGCCTCTCAGGCTCCTCAATGCTATCTGTCCCTCTACCTATCTTTGTATCATCTGCAAACTTAGCCAGGATACCCTCAGTTCCTTCATCAAGAACTTTAACGAATAAAGTGACAAGTTGTGGTCCCAACACTGTACCTTGAGGAACACTACTTGTCACCGTCATGAGAAAGGACCCTTTTATCCCCACTCTCTGTTTTCTGCCAAACAGCCAAGCTTCTATATACTCTAGCACCATGGGCCTCCTGTAGCCTCAGTAGCCTCCTGTGTAGCACTTTGTCAAAGGCCTTCTTGAAGTCCAGGTAGATAAAATCCATTGGCTGTCCTTGGTCTAACCTGCTCATTACTTATAGTCATATTCATGGTCATAGTCATGCAGCACAGAAACAGACACTTCAGCCCAACTTGTCCATGCCGATCAAGTTTCCCAAACTAAACTAGTCCCATGTGTCTGCATTGGGCCCACATCCCTCTCATACTTTCCTATTCATATACCTATCTAAATGTCTTTATTGCTGTAACTGTACTTGCATCTACCACTTCCATTGGCAGTTCATTCCACTTGTGACACTGTGTGAAAAAAATTGCCCTTAGGTCCCTTTTAAATCCTTTTCCCCTCACCTTAAAAATATGCCGCCTAATTTTGAACTTTACTACCCTTGGGAAAGGACGTTAGCTATTCACCTTATCATGCCTCTCATGATTTTATAAATCTCTATAAGGTCATCTCACAACTTCCTATGGTTCGGTGAAAAAAACCCTCCTTTCATAACTCAAACCCTCCAGTCTTGGGAACATCCTTACCAATCTTTTCTGCACCCTCTCCAATTGAATCATCTCCTTCCTGTAATAGGTCGTCCAGAACTGCATACAGTAATCCAAAAGTGGGCTCATCAACATCCTGTACAACCACAACATGATGGCCCAACTCCTACAATATACTCAATAGTCTAAGCAATGAAGGCAAGCATTCTCAAAGGGCTGAATGGCCTACTCCTGTTCTTATGTTCCTAAAGTTGATAGGTTACAGGCAGGAAAGTAGAGCGGAGACCAAGATTTGATGTTACTGAATTTTAGAGGTGGTTCAGGAAGTTGTATTGCCAAGTCCAGTTGCTTTTCTTTCACTGAGTGCAAACATCTTCATCTTACATATTACATCTATAGTTTCTCCTTCACACCCCTACATGTGGTTGCCTCCCACAAGAACTCATGATGACAGACTTCAGGAGTCAGAAGGTGAATTCATCACTGCACAATTCTCAGCAGCCGCTGACCTGCTGTGATAGTCATAGTATCTCCATGGCTAGTCCAGGTCAGTTTCTGGCCAATAATAATCCCCAAGGTGGGGGTAGTGGTCTCCTCAAAGAATTCTAGCAGATTTGTCAGGCATGCTGACTTTGCCCTATTTTGCCAAACACTACAAAGTATTCAGAAATCTCATCCTTCACAATGGATTCCAGGATCTTATTCACGACTGAGGTGAGGCTAATCAATCAGTAATTTTCCACTTCTTGCCTAACTCCCTTTTTAAACAGGGGTGTCACATTAGCAATTTTCCAATCCTTTGGGACTCTCCCTAATTCTAGCGATTCCTGAAAGATCACCACTAATGCCTCCACTATCTCTTCAACTATCTCCCTTAGAACTCTGGGGTGTAGTCCATCGGGTCCAGGTGACTTATCTACCTTCAGGCAATTCAGTTTTTCTAGTACCTTCTCCTTGGTGATGGCCACCATACCCTGCCCCCTCACTCTCTTGAATCTTTGGGATATTACCCATGTCTTTCACTGTGAAGATTGATGCAAAGTAATTATTTAGTTTCTCAACCATTTCCATGTTCTCCCCTACTATCTCTCCAGCATCATTTTCCAGCAGCCCAATATCCACTTTTGCCCTTTATACATCTGAAGAAACTCCTACAGTCTTCCTTTACATTACTAGCTAGCTCACCCTCATATTAAATCTTCTCCCTCCTTATTTCTTTATTTATTGTTCTATTTAAGCTTCCAAATACTCTGGTTTGCCACATTACAGATATATGCTATCTCTTTTGCTGATATGGTATCCCTGACTTCCCTGGTCAACCATGGTTGCCTCATCCTCCCTGTACCATGCTCCTCTGTTGTGTGTCCTGAATTACTCCCAGAAACCCCTGCCATTGCTGTTCCACTGTCTTTCCTGCTAGGCTCCTCTCCCAGTCAATTCTACCCAGGTCCTCCCTCATGCCTCTGTAGTTGCCTTTATTCAGCTGCAATACCGTTCTATCTTCTCCCTCTCAAATTGCAGAGTAAATTCAATCATATTATGGTCACTGCCAGTGAAGGGTCCCTTCACCTTAAACTCCCTTATCAAGTCTGCAGAACACTGAGAAAGATTAATTTGGAGATATAACAATACTCTATACAGCCCTCGAGCCAGCTAGGAGTCGAACGTACAATCTTCTAAACTGTAGTCGGTCAGATTAGGGACAGCCTGGTGGCTCAGTGGTTAGCACTGCTGCCTCACAGCACCAGAGTCCTGGGTTCGATTCCTGCCTGACTGTGTGGAGTTTGCACATTCTCCCTGTGTCTGCGTGGGTTTCCTCTGGGTGCTCTGGTATCCTCCCACAGTCCAAAGATGTGCAGGTCAGGTGCATTGGCCATGGTAAATTGCCCACTGTGTTAGTCAGGGGTAAATATGGGTTTAGTGGGTTTCTCTTCAGAGGGTCGGTGTGGACTTGTTGGGCCGAAGGGCCTGCTTCCAAACTGTAGAGAATCTAGTCTAAAAGATTGCGCTACAGGCCTCGTGCTAGACAGACAACATGTTTTAAATGTGAACCCGCAACATCCAATTCATGGCTACAAACCTGGTCCATGTGGGGATTGAACCCATGACCTTGGCGTTATTAGCACCACACTCTAACCACCTGAGCTCTTTTAGTTGTATTCGGACCAAAGCAATAATGAGCTGAGTGGCCCAGATAGAACCCAGACAGGATATCAGTGAGCAGGTAAATGCTGCTTGAAAGCACTGTTGGTGACACTTTCCAACACTTTACTGATGATTAAGAGTAGCTGAATGGAGTAGCCATGGGCCAGATTGGATTTGTCCTGTTTTTTGTGTACAAGACATAGTGGGCAATTTTCCATATTGTCAGGTAGATGCTGGTGTTATAGCTGTACTGGAGCAGCTTGGCTCGGGGTATGGTCAGTTATGAAACACAAGACTTCAGTACTACTTTCAGAATGTTTTCAGTTTCCTTATGCTTTGCAATATCAGGTGCCTCCAACCTTTTCTTGATATGATGTGGAGTGAAGTGAAATGGTTGAAGTATCTGTGATACTGGGGACCTCAGGAAGAGGCTGAGATGGATAGTGTAAACAGCAGTTCCAACTGAAGATTGTTATGAATGCTTTTGCAACGATGTTCTGGGAATCCCCCAGCATCGAGGATGCGGATCTTTATGGACTCTCCTCCTCCTGTTAGTTATTTAAATGCCCACTACATTTGCCTTGGACATGACTGCAGACCTTGTGTCTGCTAGAATGGTTGTGGAATGGTTTACCTCTGTCTGTCCCATACGGATTCTGCAGTTTGGCACAGAACAGTCCTTTTTGTAACTTCACCAGGTTTACACCTTGTGTTTAGGAATGCCTAGTGTTTCTCCTGGCCTGCCCTCCTGCACTTTTGGTTGAATCAGATTTGTTCCCCTAGCTTGATGATAGTGGCAGACTGGAGGATATGCCAGGACATGGAGGTTATATATTGTGATTGACTATAATTTGGCTTTGCAGATAACCACAATGCCTTTTGTATATCCAGTTTTGAGTTGCTTCATCTTGTCAAAATATGTCCTACATAGGGCAGCCATAATGCCACACAAGACAACAGAGGGTATCCTCAATCAGAACATGGGACTTTGGATTCACACGTATTTCTTCTGATATTGTCATGGACAGATGCATCTGCTACAAGTAAATTACTGGCAAGTAGGTTCTTCTGTCTTGCTGGTTGCTCACCACCAACAGCAGACACTGTTAGCAGTTATGTCCTTTCAGACACAGCCAGCTCCATTCACAGGAGTGTTACTGCTTCATGATATTAATTACTCCTTGGTATTTCTAATGGGTCCTGGATCCAAATATTATTCGCTTGTTAGTGATGAGTATTTTTAAAACATATGTTTTGGGTCCATTCTACATCAGACAGTAGTTGTATGAAATTGCTTACTACATTGTCACTGAATCAAATCCTGGAACTTACTTTGTAACATTAATGTAGCAATGCTGTGGTCATATGGTCACCACACTGATTACATCAGTTCAAAGGGGTGCCTCACTCACTTAAAGTCAAGTAGGATTACAGAGTAAATACTTGCCTTGCTCCCAGTGACACCCCAACAAGTGAGTGAGTAAATAAATGTAAAATGTGCATAATATGGTAACAATATCCCACAGTGCTTCTCTGAGTTGTATCAGAGCACAGTAGCAGATGCACAGGGGGTGTTCCTTTAATATGTAGTTGAGTAATCATTGCACACTGCATTTTCCAATGGCACTTTAACTAAGTATACTTAATCTTGCCAAGCAGTCAAGGTGATCAAACACCATGTCTCTCCATATTCTCTGTAAGATTAGACAGAAAGAGATAGAAATTATTCACGGTCCTGGTTCATTGCCACAAGCCAATCTCCTTAATTTCTGTGACATTAAATAACTCAGTCAAGTCTGGCTTAGGGAAGGTCTGCTATTGTGATTAGTGAAATTTGTTTCAGTCACCATCTGGATGTGTATTTCTTATTTTTTTTATCCTCCTCCCTTTCACTAACTATCGAATGACCATTCTTTATGGTGAGTTTAGACATTTAGTGTTGGTAGACCATTCCCCCATTACTGTCCCATGCTTCCCCTATCATCCCACAGGCTACTTCCTGCTCATCCAAACATTTAGGATGTGGCAGGTTCTCCTGTTATGATGCCACTCATAACTCATTTTGAGTGCGAGCAGCAGCTGAGTTTAAACGAACCCGGAAGGCTACAGCTAAGAAAGAGCGGGAGCCGCAGGGGGAAGTGATGACGACCAGAGGGGCAGCCGGGAAGGAAAGCAGTGAGTATAAATACTCACCCTTCGACGCCAACGGTCATTTTGAGTGCGTGCAGCAGCTGAGTTTAAACAAACCAGAAAGGCTACAGCTAAGGTGAGACAGTTTGTTTTAAAATTACTTACCAGTAGCAGGCAGCGGTGTTTTTTTTTTCTCTTCACAGAAAGAGCGGGCGCCACAGGGGGAAGTGACGACGACCAGAGGGGCAGTCGGAAGCTGGTGTAGCGCAAGCTTACCTGGATAGGTTTTTTTTCCCATAAAAGCGCGCAGGAGAGGAACCACCCACCCTCCTCCTCTAACCTAATAATAAGACTCGTTGTGGTAAGTAGGTAAGTGCTGCATTTTGCTTGTTCTATTCTTTAGACCTAGTTTTTTTTTTAAAAGGTTACTTTTAGAGGGATGGCAGTGAAGGCAGTGCAATGTTCCTCTTGCAACATGTTTGAGGTGAGGGATGCCATGGTCATCCCTGCTGATTACACTTGCAGGAAGTGCACCCATCTCCAGCTCCTCCAAGACCGTGTTAGGGAACTGGAGCTGGAGTTGGATGAACTTAGGATCATTCGGGAGGCAGAGGGGGTCATAGATCGGAGCGTAAGGGAAGTAGTAACTCCAAAGATGGCAGATAGATGGGTGACAGTGAGGGGGACTCGGAGGAAGCAGCCAGTGCAGGGACCCCCTGCGGCCGTCCCCCACAAGAACAAG
>NC_057736.1:10016521-10018500 GCF_004010195.1 Chiloscyllium plagiosum | reverse complement strand
GGGGGGGGGGGCGATGTGGAGCCATCGTGAGATGTTAGCATTGAACCTCCGCTACTGGTGTCACTCTGCATGGCAACGCAGACATCCAATCAGCTGAAGCCCTCAATGGCAGCGTCCAGTCAGTACAAACGTCTAAACTCTTTGACTTGTTTTCATCAGATTGAACTGTCACGTCTAGTTCATGGTTAAACTTCGCTGGACAAATAAACTTACCAAAGATACCAACAGCAGCAAGGAAGGGATAGTAAACGTTTTGAAACAGCAAGAGTACATATCGTATTCGATACGCGATTGCCATCCAATGCTGATTTCTAATGTAATCGGCGATTTGTGCAGAGAGTTTCCTGTCCATCTTCGTGAAACTTCAGTCCGCTGTCTCCAGATTCTCTTTCGTTGCTGCTATATACCAGCGTGTCTTTCTCGAATTACAATCTCTCTCCTCTCTCTCTCTTCGAAATACTGATGCCTGCACATGCCAGAGCTGAGGTCTTCCTCTAATACCATGAGATAATATTTTGAAAGTTCTCCCTAAAGGATAGAAGGAGAGAACATAACAGCGACACAATTACTGTCCCCGGAGACTGGCATTAATTGTTGACGTGTCTCAAAGTGTGCCTTGTGCCCAGACCGGGAGGAGAATAATCGTTGTCCAAATTGATACATCCAGAAATATCATTCCTTTTTACAAAACACAAGCTGCAGTGGCAATCGCATTAATCTTCAAGTTTATTTTTAAATCTTAATTTGAGCCAGCGGTGATTTTGCTAAATATACACATCTTAAAAAAGAAAATGACAGAGGCAAAATGTGTTTATGTTGGCCTCTTAACGGAGAATCAGTGATGATTTTCATTGGGAGTATGGCCTTATTAATCTAACACAAATATGCTATGTACTGAAAATGAAGTCAGTGAGTCATATAACACAGAAACTTGTCTTTCAGCCGAATATGTCTATACCGACGACCAAACAGCAAACTGAGCTAATCTCACTTACCTGCACTTTTGATTCATAGCCTGCAATGCCTCAGCATGGTTAGTGCTCATGCAGATTTTTTCTAAATACTCTGAGAGTGCAAATTTCACCGGCAACAAAGAAGGCGCATTCCATATTTTTTCCCTCATCTGTGTGGAAAAATAACAGTTTTCAGAACTCCACTAAACCACTTGCTTCTCACCTTACTCTGGGGCTGGTTCGGCTTAGACACGGAGAACAGAGACCATACAACTAAAGCACGGTACATGCCCCTCAGCCCTGGATGTTGCACCGACTTGTGGAACCAGTCTGAAACCTATCCAGCCTGCACTATTCCATTTTCATATATATGTTTATACAATGACCACTTTCATGCCCTTAAACTTGTCGAGTCGAGTACTTTTGCAGGCATTGCCTTCCATGCCATTGCTATTCTCTGAGGGAAGAAGCCATTCCAAAGCTTCCACATTCTTCCTATAATGTTAGGAAGCATGGATTGGGAGAAATTGTTCCATGGTAAAGGCACTATAGACACGTGGAGACTGTTTGAGGAACAGTTGTTGCAAGTGATGAATAAATATGTCCCTCTGAGAAAGGCAAGAAGTGGTAAGATAAAGAAACCTTGGATGACGAGAGCGGTGGAGCTTCTCGTCAAAAGGAAGAAGGTGGCTTACACAAGGTGGAGGAAGCTAGGGTCAAGCTCAGCTCTACAGGAATACAGGCAGGCGAGGAAGGAGCTTAAAAATGGTCTGAGGAGAGCCAGGAGGGGGCACGAGAAAGGCTTGGCAGAACGGATTAGGGAGAACACAAAGGCATTTTACACTGATGTGAGGAATAAGAGAATGATCAAAGAAAGAGTAGGGCCTATCAGGGATAGCATAAGGAACTTGTGTGTGGAGTCTGAGGAAGTAGGGGAAGCCCTAAATGAGTTTTTTTGCTTCTGTCTTTACGAAAGAAACGAACTTTGTAGTGAATGAAACCTTTGAAGAGCAGGTGTGCATGCTG
>NC_057736.1:10000981-10015488 GCF_004010195.1 Chiloscyllium plagiosum | reverse complement strand
TTACGAGGGGGCATAGTTTTAAATTAAGGGGTGGTAGGTATAGGACAGATGTTAGGGGTAGATTCTTTACTCAGCGAGTCGTGAGTTCATGGAATGCCCTGCCAGTAGCAGTGGTGGACTCTCCCTCTTTATGGGCATTTAAATGGGCTTATGGAGGATAGTGGGCTAGTGTAGGTTAGGTGGGCTTGGATCGGCGCAACATCGAGGGCCAAAGGGCCTGTACTGCGCTGTATTTTTCTATGTTCTATGTTCTATTGAATTACATAGAACTGTAACTCACAGCTACTGTGTCTGTTATCTATTCCAAAGTGTGCCACTGGAAATTCTTTTATACCATTGTGCCATGTGTTCTGATTTCAATGGGTTTTGAATGTCAGCTTATCCATATCGAAGTCAATTTCTTCATTTGAGGGAAAATATCAGTCCATTTTGATTTCACTGCAATTGTCTCCATGTTTCCTGGAGTAAAATTAACAAGGCATGGAGTAGAGACACAGAAACCAGTGTGCTAATGTCTTAGCTGGCAACCAGTTGTCAGTTCATTCTCTCCTAAACTTCTTGCCAAGTCCAGCATTTGGCATGGATGAATAAGTTGAGGCTGTCGCATGGGTAACTTGCTAGCGCAGTCATCCAGATTGTATATTTGGCATCCCTTACTGTTTACACATTAACAAAAGTACTTCACTCTTCTAAAGGCAGATGTGAACATTCTCAAAAATATAAGGGTGGTTTTTGGGGTGTAACAAAGGAGCCCAAGAGTTTGATAGAATCAATGCTGCCCAATTATATTGCCTCTTACATTTTCTGAGTATTGGAAAATGACATGATTGAGAAATGATTGAATATTGCTAATTAATTACCCCCTCAGACTCCTACAGTCAGTGGACATATGCCTCCCACATAGATGCTAAGATCAGTAGTCACCTTCATTGTCACAGATAACTCATGAGCAATGTCCACTGCTCCACAGTGCAGGAATTCCCAAATTGTGGATCATGACTCTCTGTGGAGCTCCAAGTCAAGACTTTTGTTGGGGAGCTTGGGCTAAATGCTAAAAAGTTGCAAGGTCCCTTTAAATTTTCACTTTTTTTTGTATTGATGGGTATGACCTAATGGACTGAAATTTGAGATTTGATTGTTACAGCAAAAAAATTAGAAATGTTAACTGTTTTTTTTTCAGGAAAATCTTGCAGTTGAACTCATCTCGCCCACGCCCCTGATCAGGAGTTAAAACTAGCCTAAATCTTGCTCAGGAACTATATATTACCCCTTCCCACATCTGGAACTTCCCCACCCTGTGCTCAAACATTGTCTGAGGCATTAAAATGAGGTCACACTAGAAAAGTAATTATGAAGCACTGCTCAGCTTTGCTGAGTTGACAGCATCATTATGGATTCACATCTGCAAGAATATAGACAGATAACTTGTGTGCAATACTTGCTTTATTGTTGAAGACATTATCTTTCGAATGTGATGTTATCTGTCAATGATAGTTGTAAAATGAGTGGCACGGTGGCACAGTGGTTAGCACTGTTGCCTCACAGTGCCAGAGACCCGGGTTCAATTCCCGCCTCAGGCGACTGACTGTGTGGAGTTTGTACATTCTCCCTGTGTCTGCGTGGGTTTGCACCGGTTTCCTCCCATAGTCCAAAAATGTGCAGGTTAGGTAGATTGGCCATTCTTAATTGCCTGTAGTGTTAGGTGAAGGCATAAAATGTAGGGGAATGGGTTTGGGTGGGTTGCGCTTCAATAGGTGCAGGAGTAGGCCATTCTGTCCTTCGAGCCTGCACCACCATTCATTATGATCATGGCTGATCATTCTCAATCAGTATCCTGTTCCTGCCTTATCTCCATAACCCTTGATCGCACTATCCTTGAGAGCTCTATCCAACTCTTTCTTAAACGAATCCAGAGACTGGGCCTCCACTGCCTTCGGGGCAGAGCATTCCACACACCCACCACTCTCTGGGTGAAGAAGTTTCTCCTCATCTCTGTCCTAAATGGCCTACCCCTTATTTTTAAGCTGTGTCCTCTGGTTTGGGACTCACCCATCAGCGGAAACATGTTTCCTGCCTCCAGAGTATCCAAACATTTAATAATCTTATATGTCTAAATCAGATCCCCTCTCAGTCTTCTAAACTCAAGGGTATATAAGTCCAGTCACTCCAATCTTTCAACATAAGATAGTCCCGCCATTCCAGGAATTGACCTCGTGAACCTACGCTGCACTCCCTCAATAGCCAGAATGTCTTTCCTCAAATTTGGAGATCAGGACTGCACACAATATTCCAGGTGTGGTCTCACCAGGGCCCTGTACAGCTGCAGAAGAACCTCTTTGCTTCTATACTCAATCCGTCTTGTTATGAAGGCCAGCATGCTATTAGCCTTCTTCACTACCTGCTGTACCTGCATGCTTGCCTTCATTGACTGGTGTACAAGAACACCCAGATCACTTTGTACTGCCCCTTTACTTAACTTGACTCCATTTAGGCAGTAATCTGCCTTCCTGTTCTTGCCACCAAAGTGGATAACCATACATTTATCCACATTAAACTGCATCTGCCATGCATCTGCCCACTCACCTAACCTGTCCAGGTCACCCTGTAGTTCCCAACATCCTCATCACATTTCACCTTGCCACCCAGCTTTGTATCATCAGCAAATTTGCTAATGTTACTATTAATACCATCTTCTATATCATTAATATATATTGTAAAAAGCTGCGGTCCTAGCACTGATCCCTGCGGTACCCCACTGGTCACCGCCTGCCATTCCGAAAGGGAGCCGTTTATCACTACTCTTTGTTTCCTGTCAGCCAACCAATTTTCAATCCAAGTCAGTACTTTGCCCCCAATACCATGCGCCCTAATTTTGCTCACTAACCTCCTATGTGGGACTTTATCAAAGGTTTTCTGAAAGTCCAGGTACACTACATTCACTGGATCTCCCTTGTCCATCTTCAGAGTTACATCCTCAGAAAATTCCAGAAGATTAGACAAGCATGATTTCCCCTTCATAAATCCATGCTGACTCTGACCTATCCTGTTACTGCTATCCAGATGTGTCGTAATTTCATCCTTTATAATTGACTCCAGCATCTTTCCCACCACTGAGGTCAGACTATCTGGTCTATAATTTCCTGCTTTCTCTCTCGCTCCTTTCTTAAAAAGTGGTACAACATTAGCCACCCTCCAATCTGCAGGAACTGATCCTGAATCTATCGAACTCTGGAAAATAATCACCAACGCATCCATGATTTCTAGAGCCACCTCCTTCAGTACCCTGGGATGTAGACCATCAGGCCCCGGGGACTTATCAGCCTTCAGACCTAACAGTCTCTCCAACACCAATTCCTTCAGCGGGTCGGTGTGCACTTGTTGGGCCGAAGGGCCTGTATCCACATTGTAAGTAATCTAAAAGAAACAAAATTCCATACTACCACTTGAAGGATACGTGTCTCAGTCAGTTACAAGGTTCTGTGTTTAATTCCCAGGATTTAACACAAAAGGGCAATGTTGTCAAAGCTACTCTGTTGGTTGTGCTGTGTCTTAGAGGAGACATTAAAGTTTTTAACTGCCCTTGCAGATGAATACTAAAAATGTAAATATCTTTTTGGAGAACAGCAGCAAAATGATGCCTAGTGTTCCAGCCAATATCTTTCCCACTATTAAATCATAAAGACAAATTCTCCAGCTGCTATCACATTACTATTTATGGGAACTTGCTGTGTGCAAACTGACGACTGCGTTTTCAGTTTTGTAACAGTCACTACACTTCAAAACTCCTCATTTAACAGCCTTTAAAATGCTGTCATTGTACCAACTCCCATCACTTCCACTGGCAGCTCATTCCATACATGCACCATCCTCTGTGTAAAAACGTTGCCCCTTAGGTCCCTTTTAAATCTTTCACCTCTCCCCTTAAACCTATGCCTTCTTTGCACTCCCCTACGCTCAGAAAAGACCTTGGCATTTGCCTATCCATGCCCCTCATGATTTTATAAACTTCTATAAGGTCACCCCTCAGCCTCCGATGCTCCAAGGAGAAAAGCCCCAGCCTATTCAACCTCTCCCTATAGCTCAAACCCTCCAATCCCAGCAATATCCTTGTAAATCTTTTCTGAACCCTTGCAGGTTTAATAACATCATTCCTATACCAGGAAGACCAGAATTGAATTGAATGCAGTATTTGAAAAGTGACCTCACCAACGTCCTGTACAGATGTACGTGACTACCCAAGTCCTATATTCCATGCACTATTTACATTTACATGCTAAATAGCTGCAGGTAGCCCAATTTCAGGATGGGGAAGTGAGAAAGGTCTTAGGGAGAAAGAAGAATGATGGGAGCAGGAAGAGATGCTGAACAGATGGAGACCATCACCACCTTCAGCACAACTAGGGATGGGCAACAAAATGCCACCCCTGCCAGCAGCAGCACCCAAGAGTTAATGAAGAAGGAAAAAGATGTTTTGTTATGGATGCCTAATGGACAAGTCACTTTGGATTGCTTACTTCTTCTCTGGGTCCCATGTTAAGTGAATGAGTAAACACCAGAGCCATTTTAGAGGGTGCTGAGAACCATTATCAATAAAAAGAAACACGGTACAAAATTTCACTCATTCAAATATGAAGCTTTTTACTCTGATAATACAATACATTGTAGGTTGCTCAATGCTTCATTGTATCACATCTTGATATAGCAGGATGATTTTTTTTTTAAAAAAGGTGATTTATTTGTCAGTATCATTTTACTGGTGCTTGTGTCAGGTCGTACGATGAGAGTCCACTTCAGTGCTGAAGACGCTAGGTGTGTGGCATCGTGAACAGACACAGCTTGATGAACGGCTGGTACATTCTGAGCCAGCCACTCGACGTGTCATTTTCTTTGCAAATTTCATAATCATGTCTTCCATATCTCGGATCTTCATCTCCATCTGCTGAAGTTTCCTCATGATCTTCTCTTGGATGGCAAGCCCTCTACGGAAACGTTTGATTTCCTTCCTTTTTTTCTCGCTTTTCATGTACTTTTTGGTGGAGGTGGATCCTATTTTCAAAATGCATGCGTACTTCTCCCACATTTTCTGCAATAAACACATTCAACAGTTAACAAAGTGCGGCTTATGGGCCACAGAAGGTGTTTCCCCAGCAGGCCACAAAGAAATCCACTCAAAGATGATACACATTTGCACCTGATTGAAGGAAGTGATCTGTTAATGGCAGAACAGTGCTGTACAGCTCAAGCTGATGACGGACAGAACCCATGTCATTGTCTTATTTTATGAGTTCTATAGCACAGTGTGAAAAGCCAAATCCCAAAATCAACTTCTTTTCTAGGCTAATCTCATCTCGGGCAACAGTTGAGGCACTGCAATTAGTCTTAGTGATTTATGAAAAGAAAGCAGCCAGTGTCTACACACTTGTGTTGGTTGCTCAGCAATCCAACACCTTCTATGCTGAAAGTAGGTGTTTGGACATCAGAGGAATGTAGGATCAGGCTTAGCTACAATTGACCCATTCCCATCACAGAATCCTCCCCACCCCAGACAACTTAAATTATCTACAACTCCCACATGCCCCCTCTCCTCAAAACTGAACAGCCTGTAGAGTGTGATCATCAGGGTGAGATACTGATTCAAATGGGGTTATATTCCTGCAACAGTGAATGCATTCAGGAGCAAGGCGAGAAATTGACAAATAAGGAACAAATAGAAGAGAGAAACTTATGTAGCCTGTCAGTATCAGGCTATTCCATGTTTTGCTAGATATGTACAAGGCAAGTTTTAAAGTATGTAGAATTACCTATAATTTACAGAAACAAGCTATTAAACCAAAGCCTACTGTTCTCAAAAGCTTCTTTCTTTCTGTCACTCTATCAACACAATCTTCCATTCCTTTCTTACTCCTGTCTTTCTCCAACTACCTTAAATACTTCTGTGGTATTCATGAGAACATTCTTCTGAAATTGAATACAATCAGTCAATTTTTAAGCACAAATCAGGCCCGATCACCATAATAGTTGTATTTGTTCTCAACATGTTTGACAGAAACAATGAGAAAGTGTCCTTTTATTCCCCTTTCTTGGAATGTCAGTGCTTCTGGCAAGGCCTGTATTTGATAACCACCCCTAATCATCCTTAACTTAAACTCGGCCATTTCAGAGTCGAAAAATTTTCATCTATTTACAAACATAAAAAATCTATGTAAACCTGTCACATTCTTAATTGCAGCCTCCCATTAGTGATGCTACAGCACCACCATTGGTAAGAGGCTGTACCTACAACATTTTAAGTTTACACAATTTCCTGGATACATCTGGACATTGGAAGTTTAAACATTATAATAAGAAATACAACAAAGGTATTTAAAGTGTTTACCAACTAAAGTCTGTGCATCTTTTAATGTCACTTTATCTGAAGACTGTACATGACTGTGATTCCTTGAGTGCATCCGTAAGGTGCAGGCCTCACTATATCCAAATAATCCATGTAAATTCATATTACACTAACCTGTATAAAGAAATTCTACATATAAACTGCTAGCTGAAATATCATTATTCCATACTTGTAATAGGTAACTGTTTACTTAATAATGCTATTTGTTAAATATAATGCATGTTCTTTAATTACATAACTAACCATTATCATAGTCTGGATCCTACGTTTCTTTATAAAGTTAATGAAGAAACATATCAAGACAATTAGGCAAGCAACCAGGAAGGCACGGGCTAGGAAATTATCAAGGATAAAGCTTAAATCAGTTTCCTGTGTTATGTGGGGTGCACACCAAGACTTGGAGGATGTGCTAGTGAAGTCACTTGGGATGGTTTCTGTCCGAACCCTTTGCCAGGCCCGGCATCCAGTAGCTTCACAGTGCTCAGGATGAGCACCCCGTTTGGAAGAAAAAAACTCAGAAAGTAGCGCGGCCATTGAAACCTAGAGTAATAATAAGCTGCAGCTGCATGAGTAAGATTTTGCCACTGGCCAAGAAAACCCTGGCAAATACAGCACAAACACTTGTGAATTATGAGGTAACAAGTACCATTTGTGATGCCTAATCAGTTTAATGTGCTCCCTACCCCTCATCATTACTAAAGTTTGATTGGATCTTCTTCCCACCCCACCCCCATTTTCAATCAACCTTTGTGACATAAGAATCATATAAATTAAGCTTATGTCATGATCAATTGTGTGACTCTAATAAACCCTGAGCTTGAGTCCCCAGGCACTTGGTCTCAGGCAGCTAAGATAATGCATGGTATCAAACGCATCCACCCAAACCAGGGCGAGTGGACCCAGTCTGGTAAATCACCTTTGCATCCTCTGAAGAACCCTCACATCCTTCCTAACGTGTGATGAGCAAAACTGGATGCAATACACTAGTTGCCACTCAACTAATGCTTTATAAAGATTCAGTATGAAGTCCAAGATCTTCTATGCCTTGTAAACCATTTTTTCAATATGTCTTGCCATCTTCAAAGGTTAATACACAAGGATCCAAAGTTTCCTGCACATTCTTTAGAATTGTGGCATTAAGTCTATATTGTGTCTTCATATCCTTTCTGTCAAACTGCATCACTTTGCACTTCCCTGGAATAAATTCCATTTTGCAATCTACTTTCACCAATTTTAGTAGAATGTTCTTATTTCCTCTCCCACTGTTCTCCTGTTCTGTTCCACCCATTATCCAAAGGTAAAATCACATTTACACTTTTAGGTTCTGTGACTACATTTCAATTTGAGTATTCCATTTAAAGCTGGGTATTGAAGTTAGTCATTGTTACAAGATCATCAACTTCCAATATATAGTGTGCTTTCTTTCATCATCCTGGCAGGACTTTAGCAGAGAAATAGTGGGATTGTTATAGACTCCAGTTGTTAATCCTGCCCTCGATTTTCAGATGAACTTGAGTAAACTATTTCATTTCCTTTCTTCTGAAGTTGGAGCTAATTGTTTCAAGGCTTTGGCCCTCCAGGGGAGTCTCACTCTACAAATGCCTGGATCTAAAGAGTTGAACATGAAAGTCATCATGGTTTTCCCAGCAGGAGTCTTTACTTTAATTAACATCACCATCGCTGAGTCTAAAGATTACAGGGTAGAGACCCCGTTACAGACTGTTTCATTGAATGAAGACGAGAGTCCCGTTTCTGAATTCAGAGCTTACACCCACCCTCCACATCATCATCCCATCCTTTATTTTGTGGATGGTGGCCAGCCCACTGGTACAGTGAACGTCACAGTCATGCACAGTCATGTGGAGGTGGTGACGGCGGGGGGGGGGGGGAGGTGGTTCATATCTGAGCCTGAGTTACTGTTAATCGGCCTGTACACCCTTCCAATTCCTTCACATTATTCGACAAGAGACAAGTGTGACGATGTGCCAACTACCGGACTGGTAATGAATGACTTTCCTTACTGCAGTGCTGGCTGAGAATGAATGATGCATTCAGTCAGTCCTTGATAGTGAGACAGCGACACTGCAGTTCTTGGATTTGACCAAGCTGTGCATCTTTGTTACACGCCACTAATTATGTGCATAGTATTATCTTGCAAAACATAAATATTTTGTAACCGCAAATCAAGCTTAAAATGATAATGTGCAACAAAAGGGACAGACGGCTGCAGTAAAGCTCCTGTTTACATTTTCAACTTCTTGTAAAAGCGATTCTGTACAGGGAGCAGGGGACGGTAACAGTCACGTCCTAGAGCTGACCCTTTGACATTAGAAGGGGGAGTGACAGCTGGGGAAGAAGGCACCTTATCCCTCAAGCTGACAGCTTTGGAGAGATTCCATGCCCCCTGTGTGCAATGGTGAAGAAAGAGCTTACGCATAATGGATTGCGCCGTCTGTGCATTGAACACTCCTCTCCCAGCCAGCTCTATGGACAGAGACAGAATAGAGAGACCCACTCAAGTGTGGCAAGGGCCTGGGTTGTAGCAGTCACAACGAAAATAATCCATTATCGTGTAACCACAGACGTCTTTGTGCGAAATTCCTTCGGAAAGTAGCAATGAATCTACTTAAAATACGTTTCCATTCCCCATTCTGGGGTACAGGTGCAGGAATCTGACCACAAGCATTATTTTTGAGTTAAAAAGGATGGGGAAGTAAATTAGCTCGGATTACAACTTCTAGTTATTAAGTAGTGACTTGAAATCAGTAACTGTGACTACATCTGTTCATCTGTATTTTGTGTATCTGCGTATATGTGCATTTCTCGATATGAGTGTGTATCTGTTTGTGTGTCTGTATGTGTCATTGTGCGTGTATTTCTCTATATATTGTCTGTTTATATGTGTGTGCTCACGTGTGTGTGTGTTTCTCTTTATATATGTGTTGTTTGTATGGGTGTGATTGTTTGTGTGGTACAAATTTTCAATGCAGAGTCAGGAATCTAACAGCTGGGTGGATTTTAGGTTTCTGCCAGCATGCCTGAGATGCTATTTTTTAATTCAAATGTCCTACTTGAGTAGGATGAAAGCTCAGTGTTGGAGCTTCAGGAGACAGGATCTATGTGCCTGACGTCATTAGCAAAGGCAGATGACAGCCATTTTGGGAGCTGCCACTGCCTTGCAAAAGAAAGCAGATGGTCCCTTAAGGCCTGACTGTATCTGTGATGCTGAAACAGGCCATACTGACCACTAGAACCAGTGCAAAGAAGTGCAGGAAAAATCACATCTAAATCAAAGATGAGAAGGTTTCTGTGGGCCCCGCATCCAACCTGACAATAATAGACACCAAACTATGTGCATTTACTGAAAATTAAAGATTAAAAATGCAATCAAAACACTAGAGTTCCTTAACAAGCTCATTAATGAACTTAAGGGGGCATTAAAGGAGCAAAAGGGCAGAACAGTGGCCTCACAGCACTAGGGACCCGGGTTTGAATCCACCCTGTGTGCAGTTTCCACATCCTCCCCATGGGTTTCCTCCAGGTGCTCCAGTTTCCTCCCACAGTCCAAAGATGTGTAGATTAGGGGGATTGACCATGGTAAATTTTCCATAGTGTCCAGGGATGTGCAGACTAGGTGAATTAGCCATGGGAAATGGAGGGCTATGGGAAAAGGGTAGAGGGCTGGGTTTGGGTGGGATGCTCTTTGGAGAGTCAGTGCAGACTGAATGGGCCAAATAGTCTCATTCTAAACCATTGAGATTTGATGATCAATTGGCAGTGAGGAAAATTCTCATCTTCCACCCTCTCACATCCTGGTCCCTGGCCCCTACCAGCTCATTGTAAAACGATCTTAGAAGCATCAGGTCCCAGAAATGACCTCCGAGACCAGGATTTTGAAATGGCCCTGATCCAGGCCCTTGTGTTGCTGTCATTTGAAAATCCAGTTCTGTGACTGTCACTCTTATCTGTTCATTTCTTTTCTCTTAAAGTGTTGGATTCAGTGGTTTGGAATCTTTTCTCCGGGTGCATGGTCAACAACAACTACACCTTGTATTTATGTAGCACCTTTGACTTGGCACAATGTGCTTCTCAGAGCAATTATCAAATAAAAGTAAACATTGAACCTTACAAGGACAGGCGACCAAAAACTCCAACTAAGAATGAAGTGGTGAGGTGACCCTGCTCCTGAATGTCCCTCTGTATGACTGGAGTGTTAGGAGTACTTGGGTCTTGAGTTTGAAAGTTTCTGTATACATTAACAACTCCAATCTCCTTCAAGGTTAAAATACCTGATGCTACACTGCATCCCAAATAAAACATGGCAAGATGGGGAGCACTTGCAGGAGTGACCACTTACTCTGGGAGCCCAGAGGAACCCTACACCCCCTTCGACTCCACATCCACCGTCCCAAGTCAAGGACCTTCAATAAAACAGAGTAGGAGAGAAATCTGTTTTTAAAAGTACAACAGTGTGGATCTCCCACAGCAAGCTGAGCAGCAAACCAAGTCCAATACTGCTATAATATGTGACATTTACAAAATCATTGGGCTCATTTTAAATTCTATGGGCGCTGAAGAAAATGTAAATGCACAGTTGCAGATGATAAAAGAAATGCAAAAGCACAGCCTGGTGTGGATTGAATAGTTCAGGCAGGAAGGCTTCAAGCTATATCTCAAGTCTGTGCTGTGTCAGCTGTAGCTCACAGTGGGAAGTACGCCTGCTTCTCAGGCTCAAGATTCAATCCCCACACGAGGATTTAGAGAACAAAAACTCAGCTCCCACACCAGTGCAATGGGGAGGGAGGGCTGTGCTATTGTCAGTGTGGTCTTAAACTGGAGCTAACTGCCTTCTCAGAAGGATGTAAAAGATCCCAGTGCACTATGTTGAAGAAGTGGAGTTCTGCCATGGCCAATATTTATCACTCATCTGGTATCACTGGATAAAATGCTCGGATTGCCTAGTGACTCATTGCTATTGGTGGGAGTTCGCTGTGCAAATTGGCTGCTATGTTCCCTACATTTCAACCAGTATGGAGAGCTGGCTGTATTTTCACTAGGCTAGCAATCCAGGGGTCTTAAATTAGCACTGAGGATGTGGGTTTGAATCCCCTCCTCCTCCAAGGCTACTTATGGAATTTGAATCCAATTAATTTAAATTTCTGGAACATACAGCTGGCCTCTGTAATGATGACTACGACAGTGATCATTGCCTTTTGTCAAAACGCATCAGGCTTACTAAGGAAATCAAGCCTACATGTGACTCCAAAACCACGAGCAATGTGTTTGACTCTTAACTGCCCTCTGAAAGGCTGAGCAAGCCTAACCATTCAAGGGCAATTAGGAATGGGCAAAAAACGATGGTCTTGCCAACAATATCCAGATTACATGAAATGATAAAGGAGAATGGGGCTACGTAAATGTACTTATTTTAAAGTCTTCAATTGTTGATGTTTGGAAGTCCTAGTCTATGGAAATTAATGTGAAATTGGCCACATGTCTAATTGACAACGTGGAACCTTTACCACAAAGTATCCAGGAATAGAGAAAGCTTCAGCAAGTCTCCATGGTTGTAGGGTCAGCTGGATTGTTTGTGAAGAATTTCCATTTGACAGCAGCTGGTTCATAGACCCAACAGCCATCATTGCAACACATTGTGTGGGAAAAGAAAGGTGCAAAGAGCAAATCTAAAACATAAAATGCAACCACTGCATCATCGAAGATTTTTCATGCAGCTTCCCGCGCAAATATTGTTTGCTTGTTTTCTGCAGATTAATGGAAATAATCTGTATTTCCATAATGCCTTGCATGACCAGTAATGTCCCAAAATTTTTACCCAGCCAGTGAAGTGTTTCTGAAACATAATAACTATCACAGGAAACTTGTCCACAAGACGATCTCATAAGTAGAAATGCGACCATGGTTTTATCATTTATTTTTAGGTATTGCATCTGGCTTAAATGTTGACCAGTCTCAAATTGTATCCCTTAGAAACCATCAAATTGGAGCTAGAAGATTCAGGGTTAATGTCAGGAATGTCTTCAAACAAAGCTGTAACTCTTTGGGTAACAGGAAAGAAAGTGGCATTGCAGTACCATCAAACCAATGGCTCAATGGTTAGTGCTGCTGCCTCACAACTCCAGGGACCTGGGTTCAATTCCATCCTCGGGTGACTGTCTATGTGGAGTTCACACATTCTCCTCTGTGTCTGGTGGGTTGCCTCTGTCTGCTCTAGTTTCCTCCCACAGTCCAAAGATATGCAGGCTAGGTGGATTGGCCTTGCTAAATTCTAAATTGCTCAAAGTATCCAGGGATGTGCAGGCAAGGCGAATTAGCCACTGTAAATGCAGGGTTATGGGGATAGGGTGGGTCTGGGGTGGGATATTCTTCCGAGGGTCAGTGTGGACTCAATGGCCAAATGGCCTGCTTTGACACTGTAGGATTTCAACAAATCATGATCTCATCAGATTGAAGCCTATAAAATTCTGACAAGGGAAATGTAGAAAGAATAGTCCAGAACCCAGCCTGAGAATATGGTGTAGGCCATTTAGGATTGAAATAAGGAGAAATTTCTTCACCCAGTTGGTAGTGAGCCTATGCCTTGGAAAGCATTAAAGCCAAAATATTGAATGATTGCAGATTCTACGACAGGTGCTGTTTAAATGGTCCCCCCTCTCAATATTCAACCAGCTATCTATAATGGCAATGAGAGGAGAGTTCAGATTCTGTACTGTATTTAGAAACTTTGTGCAACAGGGAAATCATGCTTGGCATATTGAAATAATCAAGGCCACTTGAATTGAATGTGCCAATTTTTAAAACATGGTCAGCTGTTTTACACTGTGCCAATTTAATTTCTTCATGGAAATCTGACTCACTTAGCTACTAGGAAAAAGTGAGGACTGCAGATGCTGGAGATCAGAGCTGAAAAATGTGTTGCTGGAAAAGTGCAGCAGGTCAGGCAGCATCTAAGGAGCAGGAGAATCGACGTTTCGGGCATAAGCCCTGAAGAAGGGCTTATGCCTGAATCATCGATTCTCCTGTCACTTAGCTACTAGCCCATTTTATGCTGCTGGCCTTAAATAGTTTCACACCTTTACAGTCTCACTTTGTGTTTGTGAAGGTTGAATGTTGGAGGTTTTCGGGTGAATTTGATGCGCAAGTAATCATTAGATACTAACAACACCTAATAGGTTGTTAAATTGCACAGTCCAAACAGGAGAACAGTAGTAGTAGAGTACTTGCCCCTTTTAAAAATAATATAATGTATAAGAGGTGACAGTTTGCTAGGATCTCTGGAACGACCAATAACTTTCAAAAAGGTGATGGAGGCAGGTTCAACTGAGGCATTCAAGAGAGCATTGGATATAAATAGTATACACAAGAATGGGGGGGGGTAAGCAGGAGGCTGGCACATGGTGATGATGCTTGATTGAAAAGCTGGTGCAGGCACGATGGCCTGAATGGCCTCTTTCAGCACTGAACCATCCTGTGATTCTAGCATATAGGGCGAAAGCTGGAACAGGCTACTCAGTTGGATGATCATATTGAATAGCATAGCAGGCTGAAAGGGCTGAATGGCCTACTCTTTCTCTTATCTGCCATGTATCTAATGGCAGACAAGGCTCAAGAAGCTCTTTAGATCAAGTAGATTGGACGGGGCAGTGTTTGTGCAGTGTGTCCAGGAAGCTTTTCTAACTCAGTATGTAGATTGTCCGACCAGAGGGGAGGCCATATTGGATTTGGTACTCGGTAACGAACCGGGACAAGTGATGGGCTTGTTAGTGGGTGAGCATTTTGGTGATGGTGACCACAATTCTGTGACTTTCACCTTGGTTATGGAGAGAGATAGGTGTGTGCAACAGGGTAGGTTTTACAATTGGGGAAAGGGTAATTACGATGCTGTAAGACAGAACCTGAGGAGCATAAGTTGGGAGCATAGGCTGTCAGGGAAGGATGTCATTGAAATGTGGAACTTTTTCAAGGAACAGATACAACGTGTCCTTGATATGTATGTACCTGTCAGGCAGGAAAGAAATGGTCGTGTGAGGGAACCTTGGTTGACGAGGGAGGTTGAACGTCTAGTAAAGAGGAAGGAGGAGGCTTACATAAGGTT
>NC_057736.1:9992034-9998000 GCF_004010195.1 Chiloscyllium plagiosum | reverse complement strand
AGGAGATTGCCGAGCCTTTGGCATTGATCTTTAAATCATCATTGTCTACAGGAATAGTGCCAGAAGACTGGAGGATAGCAAATGTGGTTCCCCTGTTCAAGAAGGGGAGTAGAGACAACCCTGGTAATTATAGACCAGTGAGTCTTACTTCAGTTGTTGGTAAAGTGTTGGAAAAGGTTATAAGAGATAGGATTTATAATAATCAAGAAAATAATAATTTGATTAGGGATAGTCAGCACGGTTTTGTGAAGGGTAGGTCGTGCCTCACAAACCTTATTGAGTTCTTTGAGAAGGTGACCAAACAGGTAGATGAGAGTAAACTGGTTGATGTGGTGTATATGGATTTCAGCAAGGCGTTCGATAAGGTTCCCCACAGTAGGCTATTGTACAAAATGCGGAAGAATGGGATTGTGGGAGATATAGCAGTTTGGATCAGTAATTGGCTTGCTGAAAGAAGACAGAGGGTGGTGGTTGATGGGAAATGTTCATCCTGGAGTCCACTTACCAGTGATGTACCGCAAGGGTCGGTGTTGGGTCCATTGCTGTTCGTCATTTTTATAAACAACCTGGATGAGGGCGTAGAAGGGTGGGTTAGTAACTTTGCAGATGACACTAAGGTCGGTGGAGTTGTGGATAGTGATGAAGGCTGTTGTAGGTTACAGAGAGACATAGATAAGCTGCAGAGCTGGGCTGAGAGGTGGCAAATGGAGTTTAATGCGGACAAGTGTGAGGTGATTTGCTTTGGTCAGAGTAACCGGAATGCAAAGTACTGGGCTAATGGTAAGATTCTTGGTAGTGTAGATGAGCAGAGAGATCTCAGTGTCCAGGTATACAGATCCTTGAAAGTTGCCACCCAGGTTGACAGGGTTGTTAAGAAGGAATACAGTATTTTAGCTTTTATTAATAGAAGGATCGAGTTCCAGAGCCATTAGGTTATGCTACACTGTACAAAACTCTGGTGCGGCTGCACTTGGGAGTATTGTGTACAGTCCTGGTCACTGCATTATAAGGAGGATGTGGAAGCTTTGGAAAGGGTGCAGAGGAGATTTACTAGGATGTTGCCTGGTATGGAGGGAAGGTCTTACGAGGAAAGGCTGAGGGACTTGAAGCTGTTTTCGTTGGAGAGAAGAAAATTGAGAGGTGACTTAATAGAGACATATAAGATAATAAGAGGGTTAGATAGGGTGGACATGGAGAGCCTTTTTTCAAGTATGGTGACAGTGAGCACGAGGGGGCATAGCTTTAAATTGAGGGATGATAGATATAGGACAGATGTCAGAGGTAGTTTATTTACTCAGAGAGTAGTAAGGGTATGGAATGCTTTGCCTGCAACGGTAGTAGATTTGCTAACTTTAAGTACATTTAAGTCATCATTGGACAAGCATATGGACGTACATGGAATTGTATAGGTTAGATGGGCTTCAGATTAGTATGACAGGTTGGCAAAACATCAAGGGCCGAAGGGCCTGTATTGCGCTGTAATATTGTATGTTCTATGTTCTAAAGAGAAGAGACTTTTACCTGAGACAAAGTGTATCTAGTTCCACAATAGCAACGAGTAGCAAATTATTCTGCTATGTTGGACATTGTTACTGAATCTACCGGGGGGTGGGGGGGGTGAGAACAAGATGGTAATGTTGACTTCCTTCAAGATTCAGAACTGCTCCCCCTCTCAAGTAAATACAATATTATGTCTGTACTGTCGTTACTG
Organism: Chiloscyllium plagiosum; assembly: GCF_004010195.1. NCBI lineage: Eukaryota > Metazoa > Chordata > Chondrichthyes > Orectolobiformes > Hemiscylliidae > Chiloscyllium > Chiloscyllium plagiosum. Next base: position 9,996,289 of record NC_057736.1, on the reverse strand, counting down.
GTTAAGAGCTGATGTATTGTGTGCAGTATCAAACTCCGTACCTAAGAGAGAATATACTTGCCATAGAGGGAGGGCAGTGAAAGTCTACCAGGCTGATAACAGGAATGACAGGATTTCGTATGAGGAGAGATTAGTCCTACAGAACTTGTATGCACTAGAATTTAGAAGGATGAGAACAGATCCGATTGAAACATAAAACTGCAACAGGGCTGGACAGACCTGATACAGAGAGCCTTCCCCTGGCTGGGGAGTCTTGAACAAGGGATCACAGTCTCAGGTTACAAAGGAAGCATTTAGGACTGAGATGAGAAGGCATTTCTTCTCTCATGGAGTCATAGAGTCACACAGCACAGAAATAGACCATCCGGTCCAACTTGTTCATGCCGACCAAGTTTCCCAAACTAAATTAGTGCCACTTGCTTACTTCTGGCCCATATCCCTCTAAACCTTTCCTATTCATGTATCTGTTTTTTACATGTTGTAAATGTACCTGCATCTACAATTTCCTCTGGCAGTTCATTCTACATATGAGCCACCCTCTGTATGAAAAGTTGCCCCTCAGGTCGTCTTTAAATCTTTCTCCTCTCACCTTAGAAATATGCCTTCTAATTTTGAATTCAGACATTCTAGGGAAAAATACCTTTGCTATTAACCTTATCTTTGACCCTCATGATTTTATAGATCACCCTTCATCCTCCTATGCTCCAGTGAAAACTACCTCTCAGAGGATGGACTGGGGAATTCACTACCATAGAAGGATGTGGATGTCGGGTCACTGAGTATATTCAAGAAAGAGATTGGTAATGTTTCAGATAATAAAGGCCATCATGGGGTATGGAGAGAAAACAATATAACATTGAGATAGATTCTAGAATTAAGGGTCTAACAATGAAAATGAAACCATTCTCAAGTTTTGGAAAAATCACTCTGATTCACAAATGTCCTTCAGAGAAGGAAACTGCCATCCTTACCTGATCTGGCCTACATGTAACTCCCAGCCCATAGCAATGTGATTGACTTTTAACTGCCCTCTGGGCAATTAGGGATGGGTAACAAACTGCTGGTGTAGCCAGAAATACGCACATACCGTGAACAAACCAAGTAAATAAGATAGAGGATCATCCATTATCATATAAAATGGCAGAGAAAATTGGAAAGGCCAAATGGCCTACTGCTAGCTTCTATCTTTCATGGATACCATCATTTTGGGTGGAGTTTAATGCACTCCTCAGCATTAAACCTTTAGGAACAACAGCACGGGATATGGGGAGGGGAGATGAGTGGGCTCCTGCTCTTCCTAAAAGCTTTGAAAGTGTACAGCAATCAGTCAATCAGCGTGAACTATAATAGGAGATGGAATGTGGAGGCTGGCTTTTCCAAGGGGGTTTCTGAACCTTGTTTCCAGTCTCAGAATGGGGTTCATGAAACCAGTCTGGGAGATCACAGGGGTAATCAGAGGCTGCACAGCTTGAAAAAGCAGAGACAGAATGCCAGGGCAGATAACTGAGAGTTAGAACACATCACCCACCCACTTTCCTACACCTTTAAATCTGAAATAATGACTGAAGTAGCCGGGCCACTGTTGGAGGGACCCCCAGCCCCCAACAAAGATCCGCTTGCTGCTTAGAGGGTCTCGAAATCTCTTGTTTCTCTTGCTGCATATTTCAGATATTCTTCCATTCCGGGACATCTGCGGTATTTGGCTTTTTGTTGAATAGAGCAGCAGCTTGTCCTGGGTCTCTGAGAACTGCCGAATGAAACCTCTTGTTCCCCTTTGAACTGCAACAAGAGAGAGAAAAGCGAGAGAAAGAGTCTGTGTGTGTGTGAGGGAGCGTCAGGCTGGGAATTTGATAGCGGAGAGGAACTGCCTTCTGGCTTTGACAGATCAAAAGGGAATTGTTTCTCTGCAGTCTTTCCGATTGGCTGCAGAGCATCTTCAGAGAGTCCGGTTAAAATGAGCGTGGCCCTCCCCCACCCCACCGCATCCACTCCCAGCTCCAGCTCATTGCTTCAGACTCGTCTGTGGGTGACTTCAATCTCACTGCAGCGTGAAAGCTGCAGCATGTTACCACGGCAACAGCAGGAGTCAAATCCCAAAGGCAGCCCCAGGCAGCAGGCAGAGAACCTGAGGCTGGAGGGGGATACAGAAGCACATTCCATTCACACCACCTCGCTGTGCCTAACAGCTCCTTGGGCGGCCTTTAACTGTTCCCTCGTAATGAAGCAAACGCCAAGCTTTCCTCCATCTGGACTTGCCAACTGTGATTACATCTATTCCTGGAGGCTTCATTCACATGGATTGCCCCCCCCCCCCCCCCCCCCCAACCCCAACCCCCGCTCCCTCCTGCTCCAAACCATTAGTTCGCCAACACATCCATCCTGTTGATATATGAACTGCCTCTCGACATCAATCAAAAAATGAGAAGAATCATTACTCAGTTGGATCAGGCTTGACTGTCAGCCAAATAGCCATTTGTATTTCCCTGTTCCCAGTCTGTTTATGGATATCATCATTTTGGGTGGAGTTTAATGCATTAGCATTAAACCTTCAGGAACAACAGCACGGGGGTGTAGGGAGGGGAGATGAGTGGACTCCTACTCTTCGTAAAAGCATTGAAAGTGTACAGTAGTCAGTCAGTCAGCATGAGCAGTAATAGGAGATGGAATGTGGAGGCTATCCTTTCCAAGGGGGTTTCATTATTTTGTTTTAAACGTGCCAGCAGTGTCCTGCAGGTTGATCTCCAGGTCCTGGCGACTCCAGGCCAATCCTGGTGAGTTGGTGTAGTGTTATCAGATCTATGTTGAAACTTTATTGCTGGAACAGCACAGCAGGTCACCTGTTGTGCTGTTCCAGCAATAAAGTTTCAACTTTGATCTCCAGCATCTGCAGACCTCACTTTCTCCTGTTATCAGATCTATGTAAATTATGGTGGTATAAGTGATCACAAGACCCTGACATCAGCAAAGAGAAGACATCAATCTGGAAAGAGCATGTGAATAGAGAGGTCTTAGACATTGCACTGAAGAGATGTATTTCAGAACCCACTAGAGACAGATAAATAAACGAATGTTACAGTATGTAAGGAGTTTAAGACCCTACTTAGAAGTGAGAAGTAAATAGCGTCTAGGATAGTATTTTCTCACTCACCCGAGATATTCCAGATGTGCAGGTGGTCGGATTTTCTGAAAGCATCGGCTAAAGCTATCGGAACTGAAAATGTGTTGCTGGAAAAGCGCAGCAGGTCAGGCAGCATTCAGGGAACAGGAGAATCGACGTTTCGGGCATAAGCCCTTCTTCAGGAATGAAGAATAAAGCTATCGGAACCCTTGTTTCAATATGTTGGCTTGTGGACTTTGTTTTTGGGCGGCGGGTGGGGAACAAAATGTAGCTGCACAAATGCTCTTTGATCATTTCTGTTCTGTAGCAAAATGGTGATCTTGAGGAGGAATGATCTAATAATAGTCGAGATAAAAACAAAACTGCACATGCTGTGATTTTCAAAGAAATATGAGTGTCGTCAGCAAAGCTGGCATTTATTCCTCACCCGTGGTCACTGTGGAGCTGCCTCCACTATTCCATCCCCTTGTGCTGATTATGCTCTCACAGTGCTGATTTTTTTTTAATTTTAAAAGTATACTTCATACATTTAAAATCTTTATATACATATATAATCACTAAAAAAGTTTGGTTCTGTATGGTCCTTGCAAATGGAGAAACAAACAAAGCAGGGACAAGTAGGACTAATAATTTAAACTGCATTTATTTCAATGCAAGGGGCCTAACAGGGAATGCAGATGAACTCAGGGCGTGGTTAGGAACATGGGACTAGGATATCATAGCAATTACGGAAACATGGCTCCAGGATGGGCATGACTTGCAGCTGAATGTTCCAGGATACAAATGCTACAGGAAGGATAGAAAGGGAAGCAAAAGTGGAGGGGGAGTGGCATTTTTGATGAGGGATAGCATAACAGCTGTGCTGAGGGAGGATATTCCTGGAAATACATCCAGGGAAGTTATTTGGGTGGAACTGAGAAATAAGAAAGGGATGATCACCTTATTGGGATTGTATTATAGACCCCCAATAGTCAGAGGGAAATTGAGAAACAAACTTGTAAGGAGATCTCAGCTATCTGTAAGAATAATAGGGTGGTTATGGTAGGGGATTTTAACTTTCTAAACATAGACTGGGACTGCCATAGTGTTAAAGGTTTAGATGGAGAGGAATTTCTTAAGTGTGTACAAGACAACTTT
>NC_057736.1:9925522-9989887 GCF_004010195.1 Chiloscyllium plagiosum | reverse complement strand
AGATGTTGTGAAACTTGAAAGGGTTCAGAAAAGATTTACAAGGATGTTGCCAGGGTTGGAGGATTTGAGCTAAAGGGAGAGGCTGAACAGGCTGGGACTGTTTTTCCTGGAGCGTCAGAGGCTGAGGGGTCGGAAAGATGTTGTGAAACTTGAAAGGGTTCAGAAAAGATTTACAAGGATGTTGCCAGGGTTGGAGGATTTGAGCTAAAGGGAGAGGCTGAACAGGCTGGGACTGTTTTCCCTGGAGCGTCAGAGGCTGAGGGGTGACCTTATAGAGGTTTACAAAATTATGAGGGGCATTGATGGAATAAATAGGCAAAGTCTTTTCCCTGGGGTCGGGGAGTCCAGAACTAGAGGGCATAGGTTTAGGGTGAGAGGGGAAAGATATAAAAAAGACGTAAGGATCAACCTTTTCACACAGAGGGTGGTACGTGTATGGAATGAGCTGCCAGAGGAAGCGGTGGAGGCTGGTACAATTGCAACATTTAAGAGGCATTTAGATGGGTATATGAATAGGAAGGGTTTGGAGGGATATGGACCAGGTGCTGGCAGGTGGGACTAGATTGGGTTGGGATATCTGGTCGGCATGGACGGGTTGGACCGAAGGGTCTGTTTCCATGCTGTATATCTCTATGACTCTATGACTTTCCCAACAGTTCCACCAAATCCATGGCATTTCCTACTTATGCAAGATACTATTTACATATTTGAGGCATCGGAAGGGTTTGAGAATTGAACAGCCCCCCCATTATAGTTTGGCTGAAAGCCCACAGACAGTGTTCTTTCCCCATTGTGCCTTGGCAGCAGCTGTCCCATGCTTTAGTGGGACCCTCAGCACATAGTCCTGGACCTTGGAAAGTGCCAATGACACTTAGTCGGGGTCAACTCCTTGCTCTGGAAGACCAACAAGTTTTGTGCAGGCAGACCAAAGAGTGTCTTTCATCGAGGTGATTGTCCTCCAGGTGCAGTCAATATTTGTCTAGGTGTGTGTCCTGGAAACAGCCTGCAAAGCACAGAGTCCTGCATCATGGAGCAGTTCAGGATGAAACTTAACAAAAACCATTGCATCTCTCTCCAAAGTTTCTTTGCAAAGGCACATTCCAACAGGAGATCTGCAACACTCTCTACCCCAACTGCAGCTACTTTGAGGGCAGCAGGCTGGTAGATTTGGATGGAGGATGGGTTCCAGGATTCTCACCCGGTGACAATGAGGAAACAGTGACAGCTACTTAAGTCAGGATGATGTGTAATTTGGAGGTGGGTGGTGTTCCCATTTCTTGCGTATTGCATGAGCCAAATGGCACTTCCACCTTAAAATCATAGCATCAAAGAAAGATAACAACACTCAAGGAGGCCATTCGGTCCATCAGCCCCATGTAAGAGCTACTCAACCTCATCCTGCCACTTCCAGGTAGACCTACATATTTGTCTTCTCTTGTTAATTATCCATTTCCTTTTGAAAGTCACCACTCTATTTGCATCCATCACCCTCTCAGGCAGTGCATGGTGGATGCTAACCACCCGCTGAGTAAAAAATACTTTTCCTCCTGTCACCCTCCATTCTTATAGAGTCATAGTAATGTACAGCATGGAAACAGACCCTTTGGTCCAACTCGACCATGCCAACCAGATACACTAATCTAATCTAGTCCCATTTGCCCTATTGCCAATCACCTTTAATCTGGGTTCTCACCACTTTTGTCAATAAGTACATTTTTTCCCTTTCTAAACTATTCGGGCCCCTCATGATTATTTTATTCTTGAGGTGCTGTTGCAATTCCAGTATTCTCTACAATGATGTCTACATTTCTAATGAAAGGCTTATGCCTGAAACATTGGCTCTCCTGCTCCTCAGATGTTGCCTGACCTGCTATGCTTTTCCAGCCCCACACATTCTGTGGGTGTGGCTGCTCAGTGCTAATTGGGTAACTCATTCCCATCTTCTCAAGGGCAACTCAGGTTGAGAAATAAATGCTGTAATATCCACACCCTGTGAAAGAAGTTTTAAAAAGCGTCTAATAAGAATCGCGTAACTTTTCAAAATACTTGTTTTCATTTTTAGAAATTTCATTGGTCCATGGTAATCACAGATTTATCACTGACATAAATTGTTAGTAATTAGAGAACCATAATCAGTTAATTGACTGTGTCTTTAACTTTTGGAATGAATTTTGTATTTATTTTCCCATGGTAACCACGCAACAAAAGGGATTGTCATTGTTTGTTGGTAATCATGTGACTGTAATGGATGTTGTTGATTGGAGATTGAATTCTGACCAGGATAATGCTCCTCTTTTGGGGCAATTGAGGTCATAGTTTTAGGACAAGGGGTGAGGATTCAAAACAGATGTGAGGATGAATTACTTCTCTCAAAGGGTCATAAATCTATCAAATTCACTACCCCAGAGCCTGGTAGATGCTGGGACATTAAGTAAATTTGAGGAGGAGATAGACAGATTTTTAATTAGTCATTAATTAAATTTAGTTGTTCATTAATGTCTTTTAGGGAAGGAAATCTGCTATCCTTACCCATTTTGGACTACATGGATCATAAAATCCTTACAATGTTCAGCCCATTGAGTCCATACCAACCCTCACCTCTAATCTATCCCATAATTAATCCACCTAACCTACACAAGCCTAGACACTATCAGCAATTTCCCATGGTCAATCCACCTAAACTGCACATCTTTGGACTGTGACGAAACCAGAGCACCCGAAAGAAACCCAAACAAACTTGGAGAATGTGCAAACTCCACACAGACAGTCGCGCAAAGATAGAATCATACTTGGGTCCTTGGTGCTGTGAGGCAGCAGAGCTAACTACTGAGCCACCATGTGGCCCCATGTGACTCCAGACCCACAGCATCGTGGTCGATTCTCAACTGGGCAATTATGGATGCGCAATAAATATTGGCCTGGCCAGAGACATCCATGTCCCGTGAATGAATAAAACAGAAATAATGATTTGAAAGGTTATGGAGAGCGAGCATGAAGGTGGAGTTGAGGCCAAGATGACAATAACCATGATCGTATAAAATGACGGAATAGGCTTAAAGGGCTGAATTACCGACTCCTGCCCCTAGGTGTTATGTTCTTATGTCAGGATCATGAATTCATCTGAACTTTCTGGGACACACAAACTGACCTCCTTTTCTTTCATCTATTTCAAACAATTTATTTTATTTTCTCAATAAAACCCCAGGTTGACTCAGACAGAAACCCTCTTTTTTTATTCCCAATACTAGGAAAGCATCACCAGGAGTTCCTGTATGTTAAATATCTGACCAATAATTTTAAAAGGAAATTGCCAGTCCTATACAAACTGAACTGTTTCCCAGCCGATAACATCCAGCTTTATGTTGTTTTACATTTTAGCCTTTGGAGGGGATCTGAAAAGAATCTGTTTTTTAGGAACATATGCAATCTCCATATCCCTTGATGCCATTAATGTCTAGAAATCTATCAATCTCCATCTTGAACATACTTAATGACTGCGTTTCCACAACTCTGGAATAGAGAATTCCAAAGATTAGTCTTGCACTGAATGAAGGAATTCCTCCTCATTCCTAAATAGACTGCATCTCCTGGTTCTGACTTCTAAGACTAGACATATAAACACAGTAGCTATAGCTGCGGATCAGAGACTAGGATCCTGCAGTGAACAACTTATCTCTGGACTCCCTAAAGCCTACCCACCTACAAGCCACAAGCCCAACGATAAGTAGATTAGGTGGATTGGGCATGCTAAAATAGTGCATCATGTCTTGGGATATGCAAGCTAGGTGGAATAGTCATGGTAAATGTGAGGTTCGAGGGATAGTGTGGGAGAGTTGGGTTTGGGTTGGAGGGTCAGTGCAGTCTCCATGGTCTGAATAGCCTCTTTCTACACTGTAGTGATTCTGTAATTCTATGAACACTCCAGAAGCTTGTCACTCTCCAGGATATCATCTGCCACAAACATTCAATCCTTCCATGACCAACACTCAGTAGCAGCAATGTGTACCATCTACAATGTGCACTGCAGAAATTCATCAAAGGTCCTTAGGCAACATCTTACAAGCCCACAACCTCAACCAACTGAAATGATTAGAATGGCAGATGTATTGGGATCACTATCACTTGCAAGCTCCCCTCCAAGCCATGCACCATCCTAACTTTGGAAATATATTGCTGATCCTTTACTGTTGCTGGATCAAAATCCTGGAATTCCCTCCATCATGGCATGGTGGGTATACCTACACCAAATATACCAAATGGCAGCAGTTCAAGAGGTCAATTCACCAGCTTCTCAAGGGCAACTAAATGTTGGTCGAGCAAGTGCTACCCACTTCCCATGAATGAATTCAAAATAATCTCAGAGGGAAACTTCGGTCCTGCATCAACTCTGTTGATCCCTGTCAGAATTTTGTAAGTTTCAACGAGATCACCTTTCATTCTTTTAAACCCTAGGGAATACAAGTGTAGTCTTTCCATTCTGTCCTCACAGGACACACCAAACATCCCAGGAATTAGTCTGGTGAGCCACTGCTGCACTCTCACTATGGCAAGTATATCCCTCCTTAGGAAAGGGGAACAAAACTCCAAGTGCGTTCTCATCAAGGTTTCCTACAACTGAAGCAAGAACCTGTAACAAGAAACAAAAATAGAAATTGCTGGAAAACCTCAGCTTCTCTGGCAACATCTGTGGAGAGAAATCAGAGTTAACGTTTTAGTTCCAGTGACCCTTCTGTAGAACTGGTTTTTCCAGCAGTTTCTGCTTTGGTTTCTGATTTCCAGCATCTGCAGTTGTATTGGTTTTTGTTTTGTTTAACCAGTGACTAGATGTCACTTGACATTTTACATAGAATAAATAGATTACTTGTGCCCTATATACTCAGTGTTGCCCTAAGCATCACTGCAATGATAACATAACTAACCCATCCTGTAAACATCTGTTCACATCACCACAGACTCCTCAAACATGGGAGGACCACCCCAGAGTTGATTAAATTGCTTACAGCTGGAACACACTGGAACTGGGAGGGAGAAGATCCAGGGCAAAAGAAGGATTTGGACTTTATATATGATAATAATATACATTAAAAGTGTAGTCACCACTGCAATGTAAGAAATACAGCTGTCAATTGGAAATAATGTGCAGCAAAAAGGGGAAATAAGACTGATGTAGGCATGGTGGGCCAAACAGTCACCTTCTACACTGTGACAATTCTGTATGCATCAAGCCTCCATTGATAGAGGAATAATGACCAGATAGTCTGTCTTTATAAAAGCAAAAGACTCTTTTGATCAAAGAAAAATGAAGGGCAGAATTACTCCTCATTTAGGCTGAGTATCAATTTCAGGGACTTACATGGAGGGTTTCATAGGGCGGCTGTCTGTACATTCTCCCTGTGTCTGTGTGGGTTTCTTCCAGGTGCTTCAGATTCCTTACAAAGTCTAAAGATGTGCAGGTTAGGGTGGGTTGGCCATGCTAAGTTGCCCATATTGTCCAAGGATGTGCAGGCTAAGTGGGTTAGTCATCATAAATAGGTAATTACAGGGATGAGCTGGGTTTGGGTGGAATGGTCTTCAGAGGGTTGGTGTGGTCTCGAGGGGCCAAATAGCCTTCTTCCATGCTGTAGAGATTGGATGATTCTATGGTTTGCCTCCATGACCTCTTGCGACGTTTCTCACGCTGTTCTCCACTGATCACCTCATCGACTATGTATCCAGGCCCCACGATGTGTTGTTTGTTTATTTGTGCACTAAAAGCAGTAGCTGGGAGGTGGGGGTGTGAAGTGAGGGGCGTTGGTGCTTACTGTTGCTGGGATGTTCACATTGAGAGTGCCCTGTTTAAATACAAACTCTGCCAGCCAGGAACTACCATTCCAAGGCTCCTGCTTGACCACTATTTGAGAGGACATGGTCAAAAAGGATGGCATCCTAGTTTGTGGACAGGGACTTTGAGGTCCAGGTGAACTAAGTGGTGGAGAGGGAGGCCTTTGTGACCAGTAAAGGAAGCCACCACATAAGATGTTGATAGCCTGGACTGAGAGAGAGAGCGAGCTACCTGAGTCAATGCAGGTGTGAAGAAACATCTTGCAATGTTGAAGGAAGGTCAATAATCTTCTAGCCTCTGCTAGGGTAAGTGTCACCATCTTCTCTCTTCTACCTCACATTAACTCCACAATGCATACTCCATCCACCAAGGCTCCCATGCAGTACCTTCACCTCATGGTTCTCACACACTTCATCCTTCCAAATGTCTCAGTGCTTCTGACTCACTCACTGGGGGTACCTCTCCAGCTTTCCTATAACTGCCCTTCCAGACACTTTCATCTCACTCAATTCCTCCTCTGCCAAGATGATAAAGAAATCCCTCTCCCCATTCCATCCTGTGCTGTATCAGATCCTGCGCATATTTGGAGATTGCGCCGTTTACAATCATTACTCCTGCTGCATCTCAGTGTAATGTTCCCATCCCTCATGCCTGAGTTTCCTACTTTCCTCAACAAAGCATGGACTGACTCCTGATACCCTTTAATTTGTACTGCTTAAACATCCAGCACTGATCATGGTCCACTGACATATAAGGACATCTCTGACTGAGGACATCCCAGCCTCTGGACTGACAGTTCCACCGTGATTTACTAGCTGTGTTCCTCAAACTGGTTGGACTTGACCTGCAGGACTGAGCATGGCCCAATCTCCAAACTAGTAGATGACAGACCACTGGCTCCTGATCATACCAAGCACCTGATGACTAATGCCAATCCCTTGGGCTGAGATTGGACTATGCTTTTGACTGAGTGCGGCAGTGCTTGCTGACTTACCTTAGCCCCCTACACTCAATTAAGAACTATCCCCTTAAACTTCCAGACATGGCCATTTGGTTAAAAACAGAAATCGCTGGAGAAACTCAGTAGGTCAAGGCAGCATCTGTGGACAGAAAGCAGAGTTAATGTTTTGGATCCAGTGACCCTTCTTTAGAACTGAGACTTTGATTAATTATGGCCACTTGGTTGAAGCACATACAATGGTTTGTTGTGGAAGCTGCTGGAATATGGTATAGGTGTGACATTGACATTGCACAGTGCAGTACGTACAGCAACATGTCCACACCCTTGATTGTCAGTGGTGGCATGTGTAGTAACTGTAATGTGGTCAGCCAGCTGGATCTAATAGAATATGAGTTTCCTGGTCCAACTGGGGAGCCCTGTCTGACAGATAACAAGGGGCGTGTCAGAGAATCTGCTCACTCTGAGAGCTGACTCTGAAGAGGCAGTAGTAAAGATAAGGACTGTTCATGTATAATTAAAGCATGACTTGGTGATGCTTGAAATCTGAAACAAGCACAGAAAATGCTGGAGAAACTCCGTAGGTCTGGCTGCATCTGTGGAGAGAGAAACAGAGTTAATGTTTCGTCTGGTGTGGCTCTTCATCAGAACCTTTGGAATTTTAAACAAGAGTCATACTAGACTCAGAACATTAACACTGTTTCTCTCTCTATAGATGCAGCCAGACCTATTGAATTTCTCCAGCAATTTCTGTTTTATTTCAGACTGGAAACAGTGGTTGGCAGACAAAACAGTAATGAACAATGAGGGGATGGTTCAGGCACAGTCAAGATATAATCCCTCAAAAGATTTTCCTCAAATCCCCTTTCAAATCAACTGTCTTTCACTTTAAAATAATGCTCCCATGTTATTAACACTTTGACTATGGGAACGAGAATATACCTGCTAACCATTACACTCTCATTTCCTATCCCAAGCTAATTCTGTATCCATGTTGCTTCACTTCCTCTTATTCCATGACCTTTCACTCTCGTTAACAGTCTGTTGTGTGACTGAGTGCCACATTGCAGGAAGGATGAGGACCCATCAGAAAGAATGGAGGAGAACAGCTCCAGGGATAAAACACTCCAGTTACGTGGAAAGATCGGTGATGTTGGGACTATTTTCCTTGGAGAGAAAGTGAAGAGGAGATTTGGTAGAAGTTTTTGAAATCTCAAGGGATCTGGACAGATTGGATCATGAGAAACTGTTCCCTCTTGTAAACGGATCAAGAAGCAGAGGGCAGGGGTTTAATGTGATTTGCAGAAGAAGCAAAGTAGGGTGAGAAAAATGTAGGGTATGGAAACAATGTATAGATTAATGGGGCAAGAGGTAGGAGATTGGCACTGAGTGAAAATGTTCCAAGAGCTGGTGCTGATTCATTTACACTTACTTGGACCTCACATCTCTGCTATAGCTCACTGCATTGTCACATATTTCAGCACTTACAGTATTTCTGTCTTACATTTTATTGCAGACAGAAAGTTTACTGTCCTTCCTGAAGTAACACCACAGAGGCTGGTATCCCATCACCAAGTAATGCTTTAGTTATGCATGAACAGTCCTTATCTTTACTACTGCCTCTTCAGAGTCAGCTCTCAGAGTGAGCAGTATCTCTGACACACCGTACATACAGCACTGTGCAATATATTCTGTTATTATTTAGTTTTGGTCTATTTCGCACACGTCTGGTCATTTACTGTCCACCAAATGATTATTCTCACTCCGGCTTGACCAAGGTCATTTTCCATCATCATCCTAAACCCTGTAGCATTGCAATGCAAGGAATCTGTGAGCACCAGCATGTAGTAATGCTGCACTGAAGTGTATTATAAGTTAGTCTGAGACGTGCCATCTTGATATGGTGAGGCTGGTGTTCTGCTGTTACTGACTTCCATGGACAGACAATGCAGGCAGTCCCTACCCACGGAGCATGCCCTGAGACACTTTGGAATGCTGGCCTGGAGAACATTCTGATGAGCTTCATCTGCTTAATACCCGCTTAGATTTAAAAGTCTGGAATTGTTTAGTTTCTCACTGGTACCTGGGAGAATCACGAGCTGCTTAGAAATATGAAGGGTTTATGGAATTTAGGCCAAATGCTGGCAAACGGGACGACATTTATTTAGGATATCTGGTCGGCTTGGAAAAAAGGGTCTATTTCCATGCTGTACCTCTATGACTCTACGAGTCTAAATGAGGTGATATTAGCTAATAATGAGAGGCTGATGCATATAAATAGCATCCTGCCACTTATGAGATTTTCATTAAAAGCTGCTGAAACCACAAGGGAGCTAAACTCTAGAATTGAGAGTGTGGTCCTGGAAAAGCACAGCAGGTCAGGCAGCAGCCGAGGAGCAGGAGAATTGACGTTTCTTAGATTCCTTCATCAGGAATTCTTGGTGAAAGGCTTATGCTTGAAACTTCGATTCTCCTGCACCTCGGCTGCTGCCTGACCTGCTGTGCTTTTCCAGCAACACACTCTCAACTCTGATCTCCAGCATCTGCAGTCCTCACTTTCGCCTAAACTCTAGAATGCACACTGAATTATATTTCAAAAACTGTTCTTTGAGCAACAAAACAAAGAAAAACAGATTTGGAAGAATAGGAAGGCTTTTGCTCCCTTCCGACTTCTCTTATCACCTCAGAAAACAGCACCCAGTGAAGAAATGACGAGAAAAAAAAATTCATGGAATACTTTATCTACAGATTCCATTAGTGATGTGGATACAAGTCAACAATTAATCAGCTTCGTCTCAAGTTTAACATTTGACATCTCAAAGATTTCGAGGGCTCTTAAATTTTGTGGTCTTAGTTCTCCCTGCTTGTACCACTCTTTCTTCAATATAAACCTGCTCTCTGTGTGTGTTTGACATTGCATTTTTATTATTACTTCTCAAGTTATTAGATAATAAAATGCCTCTTGCTTTCACTCGAGAAAACCTTGGTAACTGGTTCTTTCATTTTAATTCAAGTATGACAGCTGCATGTGAAAAGGAAAATAAAAATATTTGTTGTGGCTGACTGTGGGAAGGTTAAAAAAAAGAAGAGCCAACTTCCCCCCCTCCTCACCTGATCATCTCGACAAGAAGCACTTCATTAACCATAAAGCACTTTGGGAATGTCCTGAGGTCATGAGGGTGTTACAGAAACACAAGGCTTTCTTTCTTTCACACACTCGCATACCTCGGCACACATCCACATTCTTTCTAGGCAGTTGTTGAATAGATTTTGTTTCCTTCCCTCGCTGAGTGGTACTGCAGTTAACTGTAGCACCCTGAATGCTTGCTTTGGCTGAGATCAGCTGAACAATCACACGCTGGGTCTACCAGGTTTGTATGGCTGGGGTGAAAAAACAAACTGACAGTTGACTATTGTGGTACAGAAGCCAGCATTCCAACCTTTTAAGGATTATCATAAAATGTGCTTTAAATCTACAGTAAATGGAAATAAAGCAAACTAAATTCAGCTAATTTCACATTTTATTTGTGTGAAAGGATTCTGGAAGCAATTTAACGATACTGGGCTGAGAGTTTCCTTCTTTGTGCAACTGGGTACTGCACAGGACCTTGTTGTTCATACTCCATTGAGTCGAATTCTTTCCTGGAGACATTTGATCTCTGGCACCAAGTGCAGCAGCAGCTCTGTGACGGAGCAATGTTTTCAGACTGGAGCCTCCTTTGCTGTTCTACTTGATCGACAACATAAATAACCATATCTTCCACAGCGGAGAGTTTACATTCCACCAGATGGAGTCTTCTTGCCAGTCTGTCTTGTGCAAACATTCCCCTACGTAGGCACTGTATTTCTCTCAGGGATAAAGGCTCAGCAGCTTTGTTGGAAGCACATCTTCTCTTACAGAAATCTATACAGTTTCTATATAATATCTGTGGAAATAAAAAGGATTAAATGCATATCCATAATAATTATGATATAGGAATATCATCTCCTTAGAATTGATCTGGGAGAGGCAATCTTTATCCAGTTATGTATTTTTATTCCTGATCCCCCTCAGTAGCATTGATGCGCTGTATCACTACATTAATAATTTTTTTAATCACCCCACTAGATCCCACAGGAATTTCCCAGATGTCTTTCCCTTTAACCTTTGCAATTTTAAAAAATGTTTTCCTTTGCTTCTCCCAGGTATGATTTCAGGTTGAATTGGGAGAATGCATAAAAAAAATGGGGCCAGGAGCCAGCCATTCCTGCCTTCAGTTGGATTGTGGCTGATGTTCTTTCTCAAATACATTCAAATTGATTCCTGCGATGAGGGCATCACTGGCCAAGCCAGCTTTTATTGCTCATCCCTAATTGTTAAGGGTCACCCACATCACTACAGGTCTGGAGTCATCTGTAGGCGGGACCATAAAACATAGGACATTACAGTGCAGTACAGGCCCTTCGGCCTTTGTTGTTGCACTGATGCTGTGAAACCAACTAAAGTCCATCTAACCTACACTATTCACTTATCATCCATATGTTTTTCCAAAGACCATTTAAATGCCCTTAATGTTGGTGAGTCCACTACTGTTGAAGGCAGGGCATTTCATGACCCTACTACTCTCTGAGTAAAGAACTTATCTTTGACATCTGTCCTTTATCTATCACCCCTCAATTTAAAGCTATCTCCTCTTGTGCTAGTCATCACCATCTGAGGAAAAAGGCTCTCACTGTCCACCCCATCTAATCCTCTGATCATCTTGTATGCCTCTATTAAGTCACCTCTTAATCTTCTTCTCTCTAATGAAAACAGCCTCAAGTCCCTCAGCCTTTCCTCATAAGACCTCCTCTCCATACCAGGCAACATCCTGGTAAATCTCCTCTGCACCCTTTCCAATGCTTCCATGCCCTTCCTATAATGTAGCGACCAGAACTGTACACAATACTCCAAGTGCTGCCGCACCACAGTTTTGTACAGTTGTAGCATAACCTCATGGTTCTGAAACTCAATCCCTCTACCAATAAAAGCGAACACACTGTATGTCTTCTTAGCAACCCTATCAATCTGGTTGGCAACTTTCAAGGATCTATGTACATGGACACCAAGATCTCTCCGCTCATCCACACTACAAAGAATCTTAACATTAGCCCAGTACTCCATATTCCTGTTACTCCTTCCAAAGTGAATTACCTCACACTTTTATGTTTTAAACTCCATTTGCCACCTCTCAGCAAGCTCTGCAGGCTACCTAAGTTCCTCTATAACCTGCAACATTCTTCCACACTGTACACAACTCCACCAACTTTAGTGTCATCTGCAAATTTACTAACCCATTCTTCCATGTTCTTATCCAGGTAATTTATAAACATGACAAACAGCAGTGGCCCCAAAACAGACCCTTGCGATACACCACTAGTAGCTGAACTCCAGGATAAGCATTTCCCATCAACTACCACCTTCTTACAGCTTGCCAAATTCTGATCAAAACTGCTAAATCACCCTTAATCCCATGCCTCTGTATTTTTTGCAATAGCTTACCATGGGGGAACCTTATCAAATGCTTTACTGAAATCTATATACATCACATCAACTGCTTTACCCTCATCCACCTATTTTATCACCTTCTCAAAGAACTTAATAAGGTTTGTGAAGCACAACCTACCTTTTACACAACCGTGTTGACTACCCCTAATCAAATTATTCCTTTCTAGATGATTATAAATCCTATCTCTTATAATCCTTTCCCAAAACTTTGCCCACAACAGAAGTAAGGCTCACTGGTCTAGAATTACCAGGGTTGCCTCTACTTCTTGAACAAGGAGACAACATTTGCTATCCTTCAGTCTTCTGGTACTGTACACAATGATCAAAGCATTTACATAAAGATCAAAGCCAGATGTTCTGCAATCTGCTCCTTAGCTTTCCAGAGAATCCTAGGATAAATCCCATCTGGCCCAGGAGACTTATCTACTTTCACACTTTCCAGAATTGCTAACACGTCCTCCTTATGAACTCAATCCGGTCTAGTCTAATCGCCTGAATCTCAGTATTTTCCTTGACAACATAGTATTCACACAGGAAAAAGACAGACAAAAAATATTCATTTAGCGTTTCTCCCATGTCTTTGAACTCCACACACAACTCTTTCCCACAACTGTCCTTGACTGGCCCTAATCTTACCCTTGTCATTCTTTTATTCCAGACATACCTATAAAAATCTTTAGGGTTTTCCTTGATCCTCCCGACCAAAGACTTCTCATGTCCCCTTCCTGGCTCTTCTTAGCTCTCTCTTTAGGTTTTTCCTGGCTAACTTATAACTCTCAAACACCCTAACTGAGCCTTCACATCTCTACATAAGCCTCCTTCTTCCTCTTGACAAGAGCTTCAACTTCTTTACTAAACCACGGTTTCTACGCTCAACCACTTCCTCCCTGCCTTACAGGTACATGCTTATCAAGGACACACACGTGAAACAAGTTCCACGTTTCAATTGTACCCAATCCCCGCAGATTCCTTCCCCATCCTATATCTCACCTAATCTCATCATAATTGCCTTTCGCCCAGATATAACTTTTGCCCTGCAGTATATACCTGTCCGTTTTCAACTCTAAAGTAAACATAACTGAATTGTGGTCACTATCACCAAAGTGCTCACCTACCTCCAAATCTAACATCTGGCCAGATTCATTACCCAGTACCAAACCCAATGTGGCCTCGCCTCTTGTTAGCCTGTCTACACACTGTATCAGGAAACCCTCCTGCACGCATTGAACAAAAACTGACCCATCTAAATTACTCAAACTATAGCGTCTCCAGTCAATATTTGGAAAGTTAAAAGTTCCCCATAACAACTACCCTGTTAATTTCACTCCTAACCAGAATCATCTTTGCAATCCTTTCCTCGACATCTCTGGAACTTTTTGGAGGCCTTCAGAAAACTCCTGACAGGGTGACCTCACCCTTCCTGTTTCTAACCCAGCCCATACAACCTCAGTAGACGAGTCCTCATCAAACATCCTTTCTGCCACTGTAATACTATCCTTGATTAACATTGTCACACCTTCCCCTCTTTTACCACCTTCCCTGACCTTACTGAAACATCTAAACCCCAGAACCTGCAACAACCATTCCTGACCCTGCTCCATCCATGTTTCTGAAATGGCCACAACATCAAAGTCCCAGATACCAACGCATGCTGCAAGTTTACCCATGTTATTCTGGATGCATCTGGCATTGAAGTAAACACACTTCAAACCACCTTCCCGCCTGCCAGTACACTCCTGAGACCTTGAAACCTTATTCATGACCTCACCACTCTCAACCTCTGATACGCTGGGGTTACAATTCAGTTCCCATCCCCTGCTGAATTAGTTTAAACCCTCCTAAAGAGCATTAGCAAATAATCCCCCAGGATATTGGTACCCCTCTGGTCCAGGTGTAGACCATCCCATTTGTAGAGGTCCCACCTACCCCAGAATGAGCCCAAATCATCCAGGTATCTGAAACCCTCCCTCCTGCACCATCCCTGTAGCCACATGTTCATCTGCTCTCTCTCCCTATTCCTCGCCTCACTAGCATGTGGCATGGGTCCAAAACAGAGATATCAACTCTGTTTGTTCCAGCTTCCACCCTAGCTCCATGAACTTCTGCTTTACATCCCTATCCCTTTTCCCACCTTTGTCATTGGTGCCTATGTGGACCACGACTTGGGTCTGCTCCCCCTCCCCCTTAAGGATCCTAAAAACACGATCAGAGACATCACGGACCCTGGCACCTGGGAGGCAACACACCAACCGTGTTCCCACAGAATCTCCTATCTGTCCCCCTAATTATGGACTCCCCAGTGACTAATGCTCTGCCCCTCTCCCCCCTTCCCTTCTGAGCTACAAGGACAGACTCTGTGCCAGAGACCTGTACCCAATGGCTTTTCATCCTGGTAATTCGTCCCCCCCAACAGTATCCAAAATGGTATACTTGTTATACAGGGGATCTCTGCGCTGACTGCTCCTTAGCACTTCAACAGTCACCCAAGTATCTTCATTTCTAGGAGTAACTACCTCCCTGTAGTTTTTATCTATAACTGTCTCTGCCTTCCGAATGACCCTGAGTTCATCCAGTTCCCTAACACAGTCTTCAGGAGCTGGAATTGTGTGCACTTCCTGCAAGTGAGGATGCAGTGTCCTTCCCTAAAGGACAGAAGTGAACCAGATGGGCTTTTCCTGACAATTCACAATAGAATGGATTCATGGACTTTCAATTCCAGATATTTATTTAATTCAAATGCCACTATCTGCCGTGGTGGGATTTGAACCCAGCTCTGCAGAACATTATCTGGATCTCTAGATCAACAGTGCAGCAATAATACCACTAGGCCGTTGCCTCCCCTGTTGCCAAACCACTCAAACAGCAAGGAGACCCTTCACAACCAAACTTAGCCCCTTCCTAGATCTATGGTTTGTTTGTAAAACCCTCTGGAAAGAAAGAACTACGTAGTAAAGAGGGGCAAGAGACTTGACTGTCTTAACAACCCAAATTGTGGGTGGCACGGTGGCACAGTGGTTAGCACTGCTGCCTCACAGCGCCAGAGACCCGGGTTCAATTCCCACCTCAGGCGACTAACTGTGTGGAGTTTGCACGTTCTCCCAGTGTCTGCGTGGGTTTCCTCCGGGTGCTCCGGTTTCCTCCCACAGTCCCCAGATGTGCAGGTCAGGTGAATTGGTCATGCTAAATTGCCCGTAGTGTTAGGTAAGGGGTAAACGTAAGGGTATGGGTGGGTTGCGCTTTGGCGGGGCAGTGTGGACTTGTTGGGCCGAAGGGCCTGTTTCCACACTGTAAGTAATCTAATCTAAAAAAAAATTCAGGAATGTTGCTCGAGACCATTGCATCCCCACACTGGGAAACTTGCAACGGTGATGGATGGACCACCAAAACCTGCCCTGCTTTTGGAATGGATGTTATTTAGGTTTCTGTCCCCTCTTCACCATTGATGAACCCTTGCAGGAAGCACAAATACACATTGAGCAAAAGGAGGATTGGGTTCATCTGAAACTTCCCTCGAGGTCAACACTGCTCAACAAAGCTCACATATGAGCAAAGGCTAAAACAACACTCTGCTGGTGCTGGGGATCTGAAATAAAGAACAGGAAGTGCTAGGAATACTCCAGGCCTTGGTAGTACCTGTGAAGATGAAAACTGAGTTAATGTTTCAGAGCTGTGACCTTTCATCAGAGTTCAGGCTTCTTGGCAAGAAGTTGGTGGTTAACATTCATGGAACTGAAACTGAACTGAGTCATAACCATTTTTTACGTAGATTACATTGTCCCAAACGAGTGAAAAAAACACCTTTGGATGGTTTCCCTTAAAGGATCATTTTCTGGCCATTATATAGCTTCCTCCACACTATAAAACTACCAGAGGTAATGTGTCATTTCTTGCTTGCCACCATATGCCCTCCACAGACCCAGCACTCGCTCCCAATACAGCCAATTGTATTTAGGTGAGTAACCTTCGCAAACACTTGCAGTGTTAAAATAAAACTTGTAATGTAAATAACCAAATACTGCAGTGTGTTTGGCCTTGAAGGTGTTCATTTGCACATACATGCTGCATTAATTTATCATGTGCCATCATTAAGGTTAACACTTTAGATGCACATACAGTATAAATTTGTATCATTAAAATAAAATGGATAAGTGCTGGAAAAACATGTTAATATGTAATGGTGCAGGTGGAGATTGGTGAGAGGACTGGGAAAATACCAGCTGTATAACTAGTAATAGAGTCATAGAGATGTACAGCACAGAAAGAGACCCTTCAATCCAACTTGTCCATGCCGACCAGATATCTTAAATTAATCTAGCCCCATTTGCCAGCACTTAGCCCACATCCCTCTGAACCCGTCCATATGCATTTTAAATGTTCGCCATGTCTTGGAGGTGCCAGTGCTGGACTGGGGTGTACAAAGTTAAAAATCACACAACACCAGGCTATAGTCCAACAGGTTTATTTGGAAGCACTAGCTTTCAGCACTCTGAAAGCTAGTACTTCCAAATAAACCTGTGGGACTATAGCCTGGTGTTGTGTCATTTTTAACTTTTAAATGCTGCAATTGTACCAGCCTCCACCACTTCCTCCAGCAGCTCATTCCATACACGTACCACCTTGTGATTGAAAATGCTGCCCCTTCAGGTCCCTTATAAATTTTTCCCCTCTCACCTTAAACCTTTGCCCTCTAGGTCTGGACTCCCCCACTCCAGAGAAAAGACCGTGTCTATTTACCCTGTCCATGACCCTCATGATTTTATAAACCTCTATAAGGCTAGCCCTCAGCCTCCGACGCTCCAGGGAAAACAGCCCCAGCCTATTCAACCTCTCCCTGTAGCTCAAACCCTCCAACGCTGGC
This sequence comes from Chiloscyllium plagiosum, assembly GCF_004010195.1. Taxonomy (NCBI): domain Eukaryota; kingdom Metazoa; phylum Chordata; class Chondrichthyes; order Orectolobiformes; family Hemiscylliidae; genus Chiloscyllium; species Chiloscyllium plagiosum. The sequence continues at coordinate 9,972,723 of NC_057736.1, read as the reverse complement.
AACATCCTTGTAAATCTTTCCTGAATCCTTTTAAGTTTCACAACATCCTTCCCATAGCAGGGAGACTAACTAAAACAGCAAGGTCCCTTTTGGAGGCTGGATTATTGAATGAGGCTTCATCCTGTTGACTACAATGTGACATGTCTTTAATGCTGTAGGCGCTTTGTATTGAAACTCTCCAGAAGCTGACTCTGTGTGTGTCTCACTCTCTCTCTCTCCCCACCCTTGATTCCTTTTCCTCCAGTGCTTTTTGACAGTTAATGTTTATCAGGAAAGCTCTAGAGCTAAATTGAAGCTACAGAAAATGCAGAAGCTGGTTCACTATTCCCTCCCCCACCTCGTCTGCCTCATGTCAGGAAGTCTGTTGCTGCAGGGTTTGTCAGTCTGTCAGCACATTAAGCCAGCCCTGTCCACAAAGCTCCTCTTTAAAATGCTTAGAGATAGCATCACAATCGATACCACCAGTTAAAGCATTATTTATTACCCTTGCTCTCTCATTCGATCTAAAAGTCTCTGAAATTATTTAGTGACAGAAATAATTCAGTAAGTACCGAGTGTTCACTTAATTGGTAATTTTGACTCCTCCTGTGTGGGCCAGTCATTTAGCAATTGTGAAAGAATGTGAATAAACAATTATCATGAATTTATCAGTGTGCTAACCTTGATAATGTAACTAAACCTTCTGTAAAGCAATACTGAGCCTTCAGAGTGCTTCGTTAGCTTGGTAATGCTACACTGCAGTCAAGTGCTCTTTCTTTTGTCCCTGAGTTTCTAGCCTTTCCCCTCCCCCTACCCATCACAAACCCACCCGCACCACTGCAAGTATTAAATCCTGTGCAGTAGGCTCCTCAGAGCCATCTAATTCCAGCAATACTTACTCCCAAGGTGAAGTGCCAAGTTATTCTATAATGTGTCACATCCCTGGAGTGTCAGAGGCTGAGGGGTGACCTTATAGAGGTTTATAAAATCTTGAAGGGCATGGATAGGATAAATAGACAAAGCCTTTCCCTAGCATGGGGGGAGTCCAGAACTAGAGGGCATAGGTTTAAGGTGAGAGAGGAAAGACTTATAAGGGACATAAGGGGCAACTTATTCAAACAGAGGTGGTGCGTGCATGGAGTGAGCTGCCCGAGAAAGTGCTGGAGGCTGATTCAATTACAACATTTAAAAGGCACCTGGATGGGTATATAAATAGGAAATATGGGCCAAGTGCTGGCAAATGGGACTAGATTTATTTAGGATATCTGGTCGGCATGGACAAGTTGGACCAGATGGTCTGTTTCTGTGCTGTACTTCTCTATGACTCCATGAGTCTATTGCAGCTGAGTGATAAGCAGCAGTTAAACAGGTGAGGGTGAAGGGGTGGGGAGCAGGGCCAAGCTCATGGATATAGAGGCCTCAAAATTTAAAACCTCCTGATCTGGTCACTTTTATAACTTTTCTTCTGTTTGTTATATTTTCCTTCCCATCGCAGCAGGAGGAGGCCTTTCAACCCGTCGAGCCTGTTTCATCATCCAATTAGATCATGGTTGATCTCTATCTGTACCCTGCTTCCGAAACACCTAACGTATTGGTGTAACAAAAAAAATCCCTCAATTTTGAAGAATTTAATAGCTTCTCCCATTTGAGCTTCAGTGATGAAGTGAGTTCCACATTTCCTCTGCTCTTTGTCAGGAGGAGGCTTCATGTCAGCACCCCTTCAAGGCCTAGCTTGATTAAGGGTAGGGCCTATTATTCAGGATTTGTCCCACTAATGGAAATAATTGTGTTTAACTCCTCCAATGCAATTGGCCCTCACTTGCTCTATAATAATTTCCAAGCCTCCCACGCTCCTGTTTCTCCCAGGTTGTCCTTTAGCCTGCCACTCCTTCGAACTTTAATTGCTTGGGTGTTAATGCTAACCCTTTGCACTCAGTCCCACTTTTGGCAGTTGTATTCCATTCTGCAGACTTCCCTCTCTAAACCCTTCCACCTCCATCTTCTTCTTTCACTTCTCTTTGAACAACCCCCAATATCTCCTTCTTGAGCTCAGCGCCCATTTTCCTACTCCCTGCAAAAGGTCCTTGGGATGTTTTGGTACATAAGTTGCAGTGGCTGTTGTATTAAGCTCACAAACGGTGCTGAATTCTGAATGGGAATGAAACTTTGGTCAAGGTGGGTGGCTTTCGATAACACGTCTGCCATCAAGCCATGGAATGATTCAATTAAGGATGTGGAAAGGCATGTCAGGAGCAGCATCAGGCATACCACAAAATGAGATGTCAACCTGATGAAGCTACAAGATTACAACTATTTTAAACAGTAAAAACTGAACAATCACACAACCAATGGATCAGACTAAAGCTTTGTAGTCCTGTGCAATCCAGTTATGAATGGTGAAGGACAACTAACCAGCTAACCAGAGGAAAAGGCTCCACAAACATCCACATGTTAAATGATGGGGGGAGTCCAAGGCCTGAACATGGAAGAGAAGGTTGGAACAGTATTCACACATCGCTTTGGCCAGAAGTGCTAAGTAAATGATCCACCTCTGCCTTCTCCAGTGGTCCCCTGCGTCACAGATGCCAGTCTTCAAACAATTCAATTCACTCCACATGGCAACAAAAAACATATGTCTGCTCATTGGCTATTGCAAAGGCTATGGGTCCAGACAATATTTTGGCAATAGTACTGAAAGCTTGAGCTCTAGAACTTCCTGCACCTCGAGCCAAACTGTTCCAGTACAGGTACAACACTGGCAACCACCCGAAGATGTGGGAAATTTCCTCAGTGTGTCCTGTACACATGAATAAGTCTAATTGGCCAAATACTTCCTTCATCCACCCCAATCAAGGACAAAGTGAAGGGGTCATTGAAAGTGCTGTCAAGCAATAATTACTCAGCAGTAACCAGCTCAATGATGTATAGTTTGAATGTTATCAGGACCACTCAGCTCCTGACCTTGTTTCAGCCTTGCTCAAGGACGAGGTTAAATCCAGAGGTCAGGTGAGGAGAAGCAAGAGCAGCTTGACATAAAGGCAGCATTTGACAGAGAATGGCATCAAGGCGTCCTCACAAAACAGGAATCAGAGGAATACCCGTTTCTTGGGAGCCACCACTGACCAGAAACTGAACCAGACCAGCCATGTAAATATGTGACTACAAGAGCAGGTCAGAGGCCAGGAATTCCACAGTGAGTGGTCATGTCCTGCCTCCCTAAAGCCTATGCATCATCCAAAAGGAGTGTGATGAAATAATTCCCTGAATGGCTGCAACTCCAACAATACTCAAGAGGCTTGACACCATCCAGGATAAATCAGCCCATTTTATTAGCACCTATCGCCCATTGTAAACAATCATGCCCTCCACCACCATAGACGCCATGTGTATTATTTGCAAGATACACAGCAACAACTCAGCAAGATTCATTTGACACTGTCTTCCAACCTTTACAGGGGAGAAAAACAAGGGGTGAAGATACATAGGAACATCACCAATTGTTCCTCTCCGAATCTCACACCATTTTGGCACGGACCTTTATCATAACTCCTTCACTATCACTATCACTGTGTGAAAATTCTGTGGGCATACGATCAACAAAGGAAGAAGGGGGCTCACAAACAATTTCTCAATGACAAGTTGGAATGAGTAACAAATGCCAGTGATTCCCACATCCCATGAATGAATAATCAAAACTAACCTTCAATAGAGAGTGAATACTGTTTCTCTTGAGAATAAAGAGGGTGATGGAAACTAGGATTACCAAGCAGGCAATCAGCAAGGCCATTCCTGGGAAATAGTTAACAAACTCAGAATACAGTTTGTCAGACAAACATGCATCAGAGGACGGTGGTGAAGCGTTGCAGATGGAGTTCGTGAAGTCATTTGGGATATTTTCCATACGAATTCGAGACCAGGTTGTCGAATCTGTGGCCTTGCATTGATTGGGATTAGTGGTACACTTGGAATCATAGAAATCAGTCACCAATCCAGCCATTTAGATTGAAAAAAAGTGGAGATAATTTGACGAATGGTACCACATAAACACTAACCCACACTGACTAAAAAGCCCTGTACCACACAATAGATGGATTATGAGGTAAACCACAGTCATCAGATCTTTGTGATGTTCCCTTATTACATATTGAATTGCAGCTTATTTGAATACAGATTTCTGATTCGCTGAATGGTGCAGCTTAATTGAAGATATTATGAGCATGTCACATCCTTTGATGTCAAATTGAATTCAATCCCACATGATCTGTTCATTATGTAAAGTGACTAACAATTGGAATAAATTTTTAAAATAACTGGTTTATATAACAAAACAAAGAACTGCGGATTCTGGTGATCTAATATGAACAAAAATAGAAATTGCAGGAGAAACTCAGCAGGTCTGGCAAAACATGTGAATTGTTTCGTATGTTAAGTATATCTTTTTTCAAATAAGGAGATCAAAACTGTACACAGTACCCTCCAGATGTAGTCTCAAGACCCTGCACAGCTGCAGTAAAACTTCCCAAAATTTACATTTTGTTCTTCTTGCAATAAATGACAATACTCCATTTACATTCCCAACCACCATCTGACTTTTTTTGTGATAGAGTACCAGGACAATCAGATCCCTCTGTATTCGCAAGTTCTGCAAGCACGCTCTTTTTAATTAATGAACTGCTCTCCTAATCTTCCTATTACAGCTCGTCAAACCAAAAAAGACACATTTATCCCTACTGTCTGTTTCCCATTAACCAATGGATCTATGGTGGTTGGTTAGCTCAGTAGGCTGGATGGCTAGTTTGTAATACAGAGTGATGCCACCTCGCCTGAGCTGTGGGACTTTGCCAACTTTACCTTTGCTAATCCATCATCTCTGATAATATGTTATCCCTACACCATGTGTTATCTTGTGTAGCAACATTTGATGTGGCACCTTATCAACCACCTTATGATAAGTGTACCGCATCTACATGTTTGCTCCATCATCCATCTTGCTTCATCAAAGACCCAAATAAATTAGTTAAACAGGATTTCTGTTTTACAAATCCAAGCTGCTTCTGCAGATTACACGGTAATTTTTCCAAGTATCCTGCCATAACCTCACTAATCATGTTTTTAAGCGTTTTTTTTTAAAGACAGATAGAATCATAGAGTCATAGAGATGTACAGCATGGAAACAGACCCTTCGGTCCAACCCGTCCATGCCGACCAGATATCCCAACCCAATCTAGTCCCACCTGCCAGCGCCCAGCCCATATCCCTCCAAACCCTTCCTATTCATATAACCATCCAAATGCTTCTTAAATGTTGCAATTGTACCAGCCTCCACCACATCCTCTGGCAGCTCATTCCATACATGTACCACCCTCTGCGTGAAAAAGTTGCTCCTTAGGTCTCTTTTCTATCTTTCCCCTCTCACCCTAAACCTATGCCCTCTAGTTCTGGACTCCCCGGCCCCAGGGAAAAGACTTTGTCTATTCAGGCTGCCATCACAGAGGGGAGCGGGACCCTTGGTGAGATGTTTCCTGGTCTGGCAGAGGAGCCAGGGACTCCTGGTTGCTATAGGCCCAGAGCAGGGGCTCCTGGTTGCTATAGGCCCAAAGCGGGGACTCCAGTTTGCTTTAGGCCCAGAGCAGGCACTCCTGGTTGTCGGTGAGGCCGTGGCAGCAGATCCTGGTTGTTGTAGGCCTGGACTGAGAGATTCCAGGGGTTATCGGTGAGGCAGTGGCGGCAGGACCTGTTTGTTGTAGACCCGGAATGGGGGCTCCTGGTTATCGGTGAGGCAGTGATGGCAGATCCTGGTTGCAGTAGGCCTGGTAGGAGTTCGTGGTTGTGGCGTAAGCATGGATCTAGCACAGGATCCATTATGTAAATGACAAAAAGTAGAGGGCCCAGCACCGATCCTTGTGGCACTCCACTGGTCACAGGCCTCCAGTCTGAAAAACAACCCTCCACCACCACCCTCTGTCTTCTACCTTTGAGCCAGTTCTGTATCCAAATGGCTAGTTCTCCCTGTATTCCATGAGATCTAACCTTGCTAATCAGTCTCCCATGGGGAACCTTGTTGAACGCCTTACTGAAGTCCATATAGATCACATCTACTGCTCTGCCCTCATCAATCTTCTATGTTATGCTGTGGCCCAAGTTTCTTTCTTTTTGTCTCCCGCTTTTATTGAATGAAAGGATCTGAAAAAGCTTGGAACCAGATGGGATACTACAACAATCAGTACAGGCTGTAATAGTTTCCATTAGGCTGGCTAATAATTCCAAAGATCACAGATTGTGAAGTTTAAATCAATGGTGGGACTCAAACCCATGTCCCTAAAGCATTAGCCAGGGTCTCTGGATTACCAGTCTAATGAAAATAACACTATACCACCACATCACCTGAGGATTAAGGATAGCATCCATTTGGAAGAAAAGTCATAAAATGTGGAAAATATTACTGGTAAGCCAGAGGTTTGCAAAAGCTTTTGAAAACCGATAGAAAAAGACTTAAAGTAAAAAAAGAGGCAGAAAATATACTTAGAGGATAAACTTGCAAGTATTATGAAGACAGATAGCAAGAGCTTCTTTAAATATACAGAAAGGATGAGAGAGGCCTAAGGAAACATAGATACCTCAAAGAATGAAGCCAAGGAAATAATAATGGGCGTCCAGGAACTGGCAGAGAAGTTGAATAAATGCTTTGTATCAGTCTTCATAGTAACACACAAATAGCATTCCAAAAATACTAAATATTCAAAGGGAAAAAGGGAGAGAGGAAATAATTACAATAACTATTACTAAAGGAAAAATTACTCAGGAAACTAATAGGGCAGAAGACCAATACGTGCCTTAGATCTGATGGGGTGCATCCTAGGATATTAAAAGAACTAATCATAGAGATAATGGATGCACTGGAATCTTTAGATTCTGGAAAAGTGCAGGATAATTGAAAAACAGCTAATCTAACACCTTTATTCAAGAAGAGAAAGAAAAAAAGCCAAAAACAACAAAAAAGCTGTTAACTTAATAGCAGTTATTCGGATAATGCTCAAATTTATTATAAAGCATTTAACAGCAGAGCATTTAGAAATGTACTATATGATCAAGCAGAGACAGCATGGCTTCATGAAGGGGAAATCTTCGACTGACAAATTTACTAGAGTGGAGCCGCAGAAAATGTGGGAGATACTAAGCAATTATTTTGCATCAGTATTTAGGACATGGAAGATATAGAATGTAGGGAAATAGATGGTGACATCTTGAAAAATGTCCATATTACAGAGGAGGAAATGCTGGATGTCTTCAAATGCACAAAGGTGGATAAATCCCCAGGACCTGATCAGGTGTACCCTAGAACTCTGTGGGAAGCTAGGGAAGTGATTGCTGGGCCTCTTGCTGAGATATTTGTATCATCGATAGTTACAGGTGAGGTGTCAGAAGACTGGAGGTTGGCTAACATGGTGCCACTGTTTAAGAAAGGTGGTAAGGACAAGCCAGGGAACTATAGACTAATGAGTCTGACGTCGGTGGTGGGCAAGTTGTTGGAGGGAATCCTGAGGGACAGGATGTACATGTATTTGGAAAGGCAAGGACTGATTAGGGATAGTCAATATGGCTTTGTGCATGAGAAATCATTTCTCAGAAACTTGATTGAGGTTTTTGAAGAAGTAACAAAGAGGATTGATGAGGGCAGAGCGGTAGATGTGATCGATATGGACTTCAGTAAGGCATTCGAAAAGGTTCCCCATGGGAGACTGGTTAGCAAGGTTAGATCTCACGGAATACAGGGAAAACTTGCCATTTGGATACAGATCTGGCTCAAAGGTAGAAGACAGAGGGTGGTGGTGGAGGGTTGTTTTTCAGGCTGGAGGCTTGTGACCAGTGGAGTGCCACAAGGATCAGTGCTGGGGCTATTACTTTTTCTCATTTATATAAATGATTTGGATGTGAGGATAAGAGGTACAGTTGGCATAACTTACAGAGGTAAGTTTTCAGATGAACCAAAATTGGAGGTGTAGTGGACAGCAAAGAAGGTTACCTCAGATTACAACAGGATCTTGATCAGATGGGCCAATGGGCTGAGAAGTGGCAGATGGAGTTTAATTCAGATAAATGCACGGTGCTGCATTTTGGGAAAGCAAATCTTAGCAGGACTTATACACTTAATGGTAAGGTCCTAGGGAGTGTTGCTGAACAAAGAGACCTTGGAGTGCAAGTTCATTGCTCCTTGACAGTGGAGTCACAAATGGAAAGGACAGTGAAGGCGGTGTTTGGTAAGCTTTTCTTTATTGGTCATGATTTTGAGTCCAGGAGTTGGGAGGTCATGTTGCGGCTGTACAGGACATTGGTTAGACCACTGTTGAATATTGCATGCAATTCTGGTCTCCTTCCTATTGGAAAGATGTGAAACCTGAACGGGTTCAGAAAAGATTTACAAGGATGTTGCCAGGGTTGGAGGATTTGAGCTATAGGGAGAGGCTGAACAGGATGGGGCTGTTTTCCCTGGAGCATCCAAGGCTGAGGGGTGACATTATAGAGGTTTACAAAATTGTGAGGGGCATGGAAAGGATGAATAGATAAAGTCTTTTCCCTGGAGTTGGGAAGTCCAGAACTAGAGGGCATAGGTTTAGGGTGAGAGGGTAAAGATATAAAAGAGACCTAAGGGGCAACTTTTTCACGGAGAGGGTGATACATGTATGGAATGAGCTCAGAGGATGTGGTAGAGGCTGGTACAATTGCAACATTTAAGAGGCACTTGGATGGGTATACGAATAGGAAGGGTTTGGAGGGATATGGGCCGGGTGCTGGCAGGTGGGACTAGATTGGGTTGGGATATCTGGTGGGCAGGGATGGATTGGACAGAAGGGTCTGTTTCTGTGGTGTACATCTCTATGACTCTATGCAATAAGCAGGATAGATAAAAGGGAATCAGTAGATGTAATATATTTGGATTTACAGAAGGTATCTGATAGCGTATCACATGTTAAATTATTTAATAAGATAACCTCATTGAGTTGGAGGTCATATGCCAGCATAAATAGAGGATTGGCTCAGCAATGAAGACAAAGGGTTGGGAAAAGGGGGCATTTTCAGGATAGCAAACTGTAACTAGTGGAGTGTCACAGGGACCAGTGCTGGGGCTAGAATTATTTGCCATATTTATTAATGATGAAACAAAGATGGTGAATATACTATAGCCATGTTTGCAGATGACACAAAATCGGTGTGAAGGGAAGTAGTGAGGACGACAGAGTCTGTCGAGGGATATGGACAGATTCAGTGAGTGGGCAAAAGCTTGGCAGATAGAATATAATGTAGGAAAGTGTCAGGGTATACACTTTAACAGGAAGAATACAGGAGCATATTATTATTTAATTGGAGAAAGACCACAGAAAGCCAGGTTGATCCTGAGTATACAGGTATTGTCTTGTGAGGAGTGGTTGAATAGGTTAGGCCTGTACTCATTGGCGTTTAGAAGAATGAGTGGTGATCTTATTGAAACATAAGATCCTTAGGGCACTGATAGGGTGTGCAGAGAGATTGTTTCCCTTTGTGGAAAAGTCTGGAACCAGATAGCATAATCTCAGACTCAGGGGCTGTCTAGTTGGGACAGAAATAAGGAGGAACTTCTTAGAATCATAGTCATAGAGATGTACAGCACAGAAACAGACCCTTCAGTCCAACTCGACCGTGCCGACTAGATATCCCAACCCAATCTAGTTCCACCTGCCAGCGCCTGGCCCATATCCCTCCAAACCCTTCCTATTCATATACCCATCCAGATGCCTTTTAAATGTTGCAATTGTACCAGCCTCCACCACTTCCTCTGGCAGCTCATTCCATACATGTATCACCCTCTGCGTGAAAAAGTTGCCCCTTAGGTCTCTTTTACATCTTTCCCCTCTCACCCTAAACCTATGCCATCTAGTTCTGGACTCTCCCAACCCAGGGAAAAGACCTTATCTATTTATCCTATCAATGCCCCTCATGATTTTATAAACCTCTATAATGTCACCCCTCAGCCTCCGACGCTCCAGGAAAACAGCCCCAGCCTATTCAACCTCTCCCTATAACTCAAATCCTCCAACCCTGGCAACATTCTTGTAAATCTTTTCTGAGCCATTTCAAGTTTCACAACATCTTTCCAATAGGAAGTAGACCACACAATATTCCAACTGGTCTAACCAATGTCCTGTACAGCCGCAACATGACTTCCCAACTCCCGACTTCAATACTCTGACCAATAAAGGAAAGCATACCAAACGCCTTCTTCACTATCCTATCTACCTGTGACTCCACTTTCAAGGAGCTATGAATCTGCACTCCAAAGTCTCTTTGTTCAGCAACACTCTCTAGGACCTTACCATTATGCGTATGAGTCCTGCTAAGAGGCTTTCCCAAAATGCAGCACCTCATATTTATCTGAATTAAACTCCATCTGCCACTTCTCAGCCCACTGGTCTATCTGATCAAGATCCTGTTGAAATCAGAGGTAACCTCCTTCGCTATCCACTACACCTCCAATTTTGGTGTCATCTGCAAACTTACTAACTATACCTCTTCTGTCAGAGACTAGTGTATCTGTGGAATTATTTACTTCACAGGACTGTAGAAGCTGGTCTTTAAATATATTCAGGGCTGAGATAGACAGATTATTAATCAGTAAGGGAATCAAAGCTTATGGGGAGAAGGTGGGATTGCTAAATTAGTGATGATCTCACTGAATGGCAGAAGAAACTAATGGGCTGAATGGTCCACTTCTCTTATCTGATATGGTCCAGATTTTCAAATTTCTTCAGGACATTTTCTAAGTTTTCTATAGTAAACTCAGACAAACGCCTGTTCAAACCCTCCTCCAATGGATGGTTTTAATTTTCAATTCCCCAGACACACACTCTCTAGCACTAGCTGAAACTACCCTTTGCCTATGTAATTACTTTAGAAACTCTTTGCTACTGTACCTGGCCCTTTCCCTTATTCTCTCCAGCCAATCCCAGGACATTCTTTGCTTCAAATAATTATCAAAAGATTCTGAGTTGCTCCCTCTGTAGGGAAACACACCGAAGCAGAAATTGCTGGAGAAACACAGAATGCCTGGTAGCATCTGTGGAAAGAAAAGAGTTAACATCCAGTAGCCCTTTTTCAGAACGTTATCTGTTTTCTCTCCACCGATGCTGCCAGACCTGCTGAGTCTCTCCAGCAATTTCTGTTTCTGTTTGTTTTAGATTGGCACCACCTGCAGTTCTTTGTTTTATCTTGATGTTGAGACATTCTTCATGCAGAAGCTCCTTGTTGTTGACATCTGTGTGCATACCAAAATCTAGTCCAACTTTCAAGTTCCAGCAATCCTCCCTAACCCTCTTTGAATCATTGAATGGTTGCAGCACAGCAAGTGCACATTCAGCTCATGGGGTTCATGCTGGAAATTTTTCTAAGCACAATTTTGCTGGTCCACTCTGTTGCCCTTTCCCTGGAGCCCTGCAATAGTATTCACTACTGGCGCTTTTGAAAGTCACATATAAATCCACGTTTTGCCATTTTTCCTCATATCGGCTTTAGTCCTTTGCCAATCACCTTAAATCAATATCTTCTGATTCTTGACCTTTCCACCAATAGAAACAGTTCCTCACGACCTACCCTACCTAGATCATCCATGATTTTGACTATTTCGGGTCAAATCTGTCAACCTTCACAGGAAAACAATTTATTTATCCGTATTACTCAGGTACTTACCCCCAAAGCTCTGGGAAGAGACTCACAGGAATATTTTGTGGAATGGTTGAGACACAATTTAGACTGTGAAATTCTTTATTAAGATCCTACACAAAGACATATGTTGACAGATTGATCTTAACTTTGTATTCCTGGCTTAAAGAGAACACAACTCCATTTTAGTATTTTCTGTGTGATAATTAATCAGATAATTTATTATTTTTGGAATGGAGGTGTGTTTTGTATCACACTATGCTCTAAACTATTGTAAATTGGAGAGAGGTTACATAGATGAGGTTCACTCATCTCATCAGCCAAACATGTAAGAAAATCTGCATTAGCCTGTCATAATCTAATTAATTCATAATTTACATTATCTTGTCATACTATGTCAGAAATATAACACAATTATAATTTCACTTCAGTTAAATACCTGGAATTTGAACACCAGTCAGATCCTTTTCACAACAAAAAAGTCATAAATCAAACCAAAATCGCAAATTTATTAACTTTGACCTTCTGTTTTATACTTCATGCCAGTGATGAGTTGATGGAGGGGTGTTGGTATAATTACCATGATCTTAGTGACTTTCATTCATGCAGCTATTGTTTGTCTGAAACAAGTTGTTGAGCACTGATGGACAATTTGACCGCAACTGACCTCAATCGTATGGGATCCTACCATCCACATACATTAAAATCCAGACAGCAGTTCTCTGGTGAGACTAAGGACCCTGGTTAATTGTTTTTGGCAGTGTATAGTGGTTCAGTCTCAGCCTGTGAGGATGTTATCATAAACATTTCACAAATCACAAGATTGCAAGATACTTATAGACAACATGATAGTTTGTCCATTTAGAACTACACTAAAGACCTTCCATTGCTGTGAGCAATTGGTCCTTGCATGATTTCACAGTTTGCTTCCCTATTAACCCTTTCCTTGTGTGAATCTCCTGGTATCACACACATTGAAAATGATCTCACAGGCAGCAAACAAAATGTATTGATCGTCCTTTATTCTTAATTAAATTTACAGAGAATATAATAAATGACTGCGGGATTAATATAAAAACATGCTAATTAGGAGCAACAGTCGACCAATCAGTCCTTCCAGCCTGCTCTATCATTCATAGAGTGATCGAGTCCCTAGAGTGCGGAAACAGGCCATTCAGCCCATCTGGTCCACAACAACCCCATGAAGAGCATCCCATCCAGATCCACCCCCAACCTGATTATTGTAACCCTGCATTTCTCAAGACTAATCCACCAGCCAACACATCCCTGGACACTATGGGCAATTTAACATGGTCAATCCACCGTAACTTGCACATCATGGGACCATGGTGGAACTGGTCATGGCTGACCTGCCTGTAACTTCAATTCCACATTCCTAACTACCTCCAGTAACCTTTAACTCTCTCATTAGCCAAGAATCTATATACCTTCACCTTAAAAACAGTTAACGATCCAGCTGCCACTGCTCTCTGGCGCAGAGTTCCAAAGGCTCACAGCCCTCAGAGAAAATAACATTGCCTCATCTCCATTTTAAATGGGAGATACAAGACCCTAAACTGTGTGCTCTAATTTTAGTTTCCCCCATAGGAGAAAACATTCTTTCATAGAGTCAGAGTCACAGAGATATACAGCACAGAAACAGACCCTTCGGTCCAACTTGTCCATGCTGACCAGATATCCCAAATTAATCTAGTCGTATTTGCTAGCACTTGGCCCATATCTCTCTAAACCCTTCTTATTCATATACCCATCCAGATGCCTTTTAATTGTCCCACCTCCATCACTTCCTCTGACAGCTCATTCCATACAAGCACCATCCTCTGTGAAAAAGTTGACCGTTAAGTCCATTTTAAATCTTTCCTACTCTCACTCTAAACCTATACTATCTAGTTCTGGACTCTCCCAACCCAGGGGAAAAACCTTAGCTATTCACCCTATCCATGCTCCTCATGATTTTATAAACGTCTATAAGGTCACCCTTCAGTCTCTGATGCTCATCTTTCAGTAAGATCACCTCTCATTCTTCTAAACTCAAACTTTCTCTCATAAGATAAAATCCCATATTCTAGTTATCCATTGAATGAATCTTCTCTGAATTGTTTCTAATGCATATCTTTTCTTAAATAAGTAGACCAAAAGCATTTCACACATGGTCTCACCAATGTACCCCTGTAGCAAAGCATCCTTAATTTTGTCTTCCATTTCCCTTGCAATAGTTGACAACATTCCATTTGCCCTCATAATTGAAAACAGAAATTTCTGGAAAATTGATGAACAATCATCAGACTCAAAACATTAACTTTGCTTCCTTCCCAGAGATAGTGCCAGACCTATCGAGTTTCTCCAGCATTTTATGCTTTTGTTTCAGATCTCCAGTAATTACAATTCTTTGTTTTATTTCAGTGCCCTTTTGATCACTTGCTGTACCCACACACTATCAATTTGTGATGCATACACAAGGACACCCCAATTCCTCTGTACCTCAGAGTTCTACAATCTCTCTCTATTTAAATTATAAATTGCTTTCATATTGTTTCTGCCAAAGTGGCCAAATTCACATTTTCCCACAATATAGTCCATCTGCCAATATTTTGTCTACTCATTTGATATATCTTTATCCTGTTGCAGACTCTTTATGTCTCTCGCACCACGTACCTTCACATGTCACCACAAAATTTAGCAACTATTCATTTCAAGGAACATGGGAACTTAGAAGTGGGAATAGGCCATTTGGCCCTTCATGCCTGCTCTACTATTCAATTAGAGCGTGGTTAATCTGTTTGCAATGTTAACCCGGCTTTCCTCTCTGCATCCCATACCCTGACTTGTCTATCAAAAAGAATCAGAATGTATCCCTCAATGCTATTATCTTAAATGATGTCTTAATGAGGAAATGGAGACTATCACATATTCAGGCAGATGAGAAATGGGCAGAAGTTCAAGTCGTATTGCCAGTGGTTTATAGAAAGATGATATTGCTGGTAGTGCTTGACTAGGGGGTATTTTGGGGTGAGAAAAGCTCAAGCTAAAATACAAAAACATTTTTACTGACCTGGACTGCACAAGGACCTAGTTGAATTGTGCCAGACATGTCATACATGTCAGGTAATAGGAAAACAACAGGCAGTAATAAAACCTACATCTTTAATACCTATTCCTGCATTAGAGGAAACTTTACAAGAATCTTAATTGATTGCATAGGACCCCTACCTAAAACAAAAAATGGAAATCAGTATTTGTTAACAATAATGGATGCGTTCACTAGATTTCCAGAGGCCATTCCATTGTGCAATATCACAGCTAAAAGGATTATAGAGGAATTACTCAAATTTTTCACTAGATATGGACTGCCCACAGAGATACAAACAGATCAAGGGTCAAACTTCACATCAAAATTATTTAAAGAAGTTAGGAACAGCTTAGGAATAAAACAATGCAGATCTACTGCAGACAATCCAGAGTCGCAGGGAGCACTAGAAAAGTGGCATCAGACATTAAAGACCATGTTGAGGGCGTTTAGCAAAGACTATGCAGATGATTGGGATACGGAATTCCATTTATACTTTTTGCCAACGATGGACCAAATGAATCGACCAAATTCAGTCCATTTGAATTCGTTTTTTGGCACAAAGTGAGATGATTGCTAAAATTGATTAAGGAGAAATTGGTAAGTCATAATTCAGAGACCACATATTTGGACTGTGTGCCAAATTTTAGGGAGCAATTAAGTAGAGTGGAGGAGTTGGCTAGACAGCATTTAAAACCAAGAAATCAAAAATGTGGAATTTTGCTATTGGAGATAAGGTGTTAGTGCTAATTCCAGTGATAGGTGAACCTTTAAAAGCAAGATTTAGTGGACGTTATCAAGTCAAAAGGAAACTGAGTTAGGTGAAATATTTGATGAGGACTCTGGACAGAAAGAAATCTCAGTGTGTCATGTGAACGTGCTCAAAAGGTATCTTGACAGGGAAGAAAAGCCAAAGGAGAATGTGTTATTGGTACAACACAGAGTGACAGACCAATTTCAAAGGATTCTGAATTGGACATTCCTCAAATTAAATTGGACAATGAGGAAGTTGTCAAAAATTAAGATAAATTATGGAATTACCTTCCAGAGGAAAATTGAAATGTCCTGGAAGAATGATTACCCATATAGGAAAATATGTGGAAATAAGCTGGGAAGTACTAACCTAATTATGCATGATGTAGATATAGGAGATGTTGTTCCAATTAAGCAACATCCTTATAGGGGTAACCCTCTAAAGTTGCCACAGGGTCAAAAGGAGATTGAACGCATGCTCTAGATGGCAGAATCAAAGTAAGTTCCAGTGACTCACCCATAGTAATGGTGCCAATACAGATGGTACCCAATAGTTATGTGTGGACTATCGCAAAGTCTATACAGTTACAAAGACTGATATATATCTGATTCTGCATTTGGAAGATAGTGCTGAAAAGGTGGGACAAGCAACTTATAAATATAAGTTGGATTTGCTCAAAGGATACTGGCAGGTACCTTTGTCCAAAACAGCAAAGACAATTTTGGCTTTTGTAATGCCGAATGGACTATATCAGTTTAAAGTCACGCTGTTTGGTATAAAAAATGTGCCAGCCACATTTCTGACATAACCAATAAGGTCATTTTGGGATTACCCAATTGTGTAGTTTATATTGATGACCTGGTGATTTTTAGTCATTCGTAAAAGGGACATTTGCAATATTTATCAGAATTGTTTCATTGACTTCAGGAGGCAAGTTTGGTGATAAACCTGGCTAAAGCTGAGTTTGCCAAAGCCCACATCATCTTCCTGGGATATGTTATTGGACACGGACAAACGGCCACACAGAATGCAAAAACAAATGTAACTGGGGAATTTCCCATGCCACTGACAAAAACAGCAGTACTACAATTCTTGAGATTGAGTGGATTTTACTGAAAATTTGTACTAAATTTTAGCAGTGTGGCTCTCCTCTCATTGAATTGTTAAAGGAAGGCAAGACGTTTCAGTGGACAGCAGACTGTCAGAAGACGTTTGACAGCCTGAAAGCCGTGTTAACCACGTGCCAGTATTAGCCACACCTAATTACGTAAAGCCTTTCAAGGTGGCATTCGATGCAAGTGATGTGGGTGTGGGTGCTGTACTCTTACAAGACGACGATGAGAATACAGAAAGGCATATTGAATATTCCTCCAGGAAACTGAACATTCATCAGCAGAAATATTCGACAGTTGAGACTTTGAGTTTGGTGTTGGCGTTACAACATTTCAGTGTTTATGTTACCAGTAATATATAGAGTGTTACAAGGGGACATAAATTTAAGGTGAAGGGTGGAAGGTATAGGGGGGGGATGTCAGGGGTAGATTCTTGACCCAGAGAGTGGTGGGGGCATGGAATGCACTGCCTGTGGGAGTGGCAGAGTCAGAATCATTGGTGACCTTTAAGCGGCAATTGGATAGGTACATGGATAGGTGCTTGAGCTAGGACAAATGTTCGGCACAACATCGTGGGCCGAAGGGCCTGTTCTGTGCTGTATTCTTCTATGTTCTATATCTGAGTCAATCATATATACTGATCATAATCCACTGAAGTTTGTGGAGAAATTTAAGGACTAAAGTTCTAGACTGCTTAGATGGAGCTTGATGTTACAGCCATTCAATTTTAAAATTGTGCATGTGGCCGGACAAGAAAATGTGATTGCCGACGCATTGCCGAGACTTGAATGAGAAACTGAGGCATTCGGTGACAGATGTAAAACAGAATGTAGTTGTGCATGTTTGTATGATTATTGGCAAAGTAAGGTATATGGGTGTTGTAGTGTACTAATGATTTAAGATTAAGGGGTTTTAAAATGAAGCCATTGTTGGATATTGATGGTTAATTTTTTGTGTGGGGGGGGGGGGGCAAGGTGATGGTGTTACGATGCAGGTCCTTTAACAAAGTTATGCTGTCCTTGGCTTTTCTTTTCAGAGAGGTCGTAAAAGCAGTGATTAAAGGTCTAGGTTTGAAGGGTTTTCAGGCCAATTTGATTCGAGCCAACAGATATTGCCTCAGCAAAGATTTAAAAAAATCACTTGCACAATGAAAGGGGAGTGGCCAGTTCTCCCAGCTCAGCTTCTCGCTGGTTTGGATTGATTTTAGCAAACAGAGTTTGAAACTGCTGGACCCAAAGAGACAGGTCCATGCTGATCCTCCCTCTCTCTTGCATCGCTCCTGTAAGACCCTGTGTTTGATTTTATCTTTTGTGCCAAGTGGTGTTCATGGAGATTGTTACAAGTATTTGGAACAACATCACTAAGTTGGAATAATCTGCTGGGTTTTCGGATAGGTTAATTTGTTCCGTATTCTGTTCTCTTTTGTTTGTGTCTCATTCGATAATCTTGTTAATAAATTTTGTTTTGTTTAAAACTAAGTGGTTTGACCAGCTGCATCCCTCCTGGAATATCCTGCTTAAAACAAATAGCAAAGTTAGGGTTTGGGCTACTTTCTTGAAATTGTTTGAGGATGTCTGGCCTGGTCCATAACAGACTGCATTGTTCATATTTTCCTAATAAACCTGTTCATGAAATGTTATTGCACCTCCACAGGAGATGGGATCTGAACCCAGGTCTCCTGCCTCAGGGGTAGGGACACTACCACTGCAGCACAGCAGCTATGGTTCAAGAAAGGTGACTCATTACTACCTTCACAAACAAGTAATTGGGATGGGCAATAAATTATGGTTTTACAAGTGACACCCATACCCATGAATACAAAATAAACAGATAGAAGGAGAACACATTACTTTCACAGTCATTATTTCTGCCAAAATAGCATTTAATAACAGCACTCACTGAAGAGCAAAGCAGGCCATGCTTCTGAAAGAGATAAGCACAGAAATTGCTGGAGAAACTCAGCAGGTTTGCCAGCAACTATGGACAGAGAAACAGTGTGTCAAATCTGTCAAGACACTTCTTCAGAACTGTTTCTCTCTTCACAGAAACTTCCAGATCTGCTGAGTGTCTCCAAAACGCTCGTTTTTAAATTTCAGATTTCCAGCATCTGCAGTATTCTGAGTTGCTTCTCAAAGTGATGCTGGCTTTCAACTGGAAGAAGGGATAGTTGAAAAAGAAATATAAAGGTGTGCACTTACATCACACGCCAGATATACCAGGATGTTCTGACGAAGGGCCACCAGACCTGAAGCGTTAACACTGTTTCTCTCCCCACCGATGCTACCAGACCTGCTGAGTTTCTCCAGCAATTTCTATTTCCAGCATCTGCAGTTCTTGTTTCATGGACCCAGAAACTGATTAGAGGTGAAGGTTCCCCAAGTGTCGAAGCATTTAGCTAAACTTTGATAAAGGCCCTGTCGTTTTTCTTTATTCACGTGACTGTGTGCTAGCTATACTCCTGTGAAATAAAATATTTTGTCTTCCCGTTGGAAGGGCGCTGCCCAGATGCAATTCGAGATGGTTCATCCAAGAAAGAAAGAGTCAGGCGTACAACCAGGGGAGGGTGATTGGCTTTCCTATTGCTCCAGGAGATTTGCTCGGTAGAGTGGGCGGATTAGCTGCCCGGACATTGTGTCCCGTGTATTAATGTTTAGGTTTTAATCCCCACCCACAATGCTCCTGCCAAGAGCCGCCTCAATCCCTAGCGATCCGTCTTGTTGTAGTTACAGACATTGGGCTGAGAGAGGAGCATGGATGAGTTTCAGGCGGGAGAGGAGGTAATGCAACGAATCGAAACTAAACATTTCACTCTGGGCTTTTCTTTTTGGGGGGGGGGGGGGGGAAGCTTGTCTGTTCCTTTTGTGTCTGTTTGACGCGGACGGAAATACCAAATTCCTGTGATCGTGGGGAGCTGCTGTGCTTGGGGTGGGTGCGATAGTACAGACAAGCCCCACCAGTAGGAGCCTCACTCACCGCATTGGGGTCGGGGGTTGTGTACATCTTATCCCCACCCCACCCCAGCTCCTCAGGGAGTGGCCGAGCTCTTCCCAGACCTGCGGATGGAGCATTTCCCCCCGGCCAATGTAGAGAAATCTACAATAAACCAACACCTCCTCCCAAACCCCATGTCAGCATTGTGACAAACGTTTGCGGCTCATGGTTTTTTAGTGAAATAGTGGCGGGGGGAGGGGGGAGAAATGTTAACATTTTCATTATTGATCAGATACATTTTTCAAACGGATACGGCGGGGATGCTGAATGTTTTAGCTTTCACATTTGTGATTCTAAACAAAATACAACCAACCCTTCGACTGGGAAAGTTACTGTTGCTTGTCGTGTTTGTAATGAGACATACAAAATGGATACTAAGACACTGGGTGAGAAAGCGAAACAAAGTTTTTGAGAATGAAATCTAGCATGGCTTCATAGGAACAGGTCATCAATTTTCCTTGTGTTCTAAAGAATAGAACTTTCTTACCTAGAAGAGAGTGGCAACCACATCTTATCTAGAAGAGAGTGGCAACCACATCAGGCGAAGTCGCCATAAGGCTGTTCCTGCATTAAAGAGAGATGGGAGGGGGTGCTTTAACCGAAGGGTCACGATGCCTCAGGGTAGGGTAGAGTTTGAGAAGGAGAGTCCTTCATGGTAACCTCAGGCGATGCGGGAATTTAAAACTGTTGGCATCACAAACCAGCTGTCCAGCCAACTGACCACCCACCACGTTACTGTGGGTCAGGAGCTATATATAAGCCAGACCAGGTAACAGAAACAGATTTCCTCAACTAAAAGTTTTTTTTAAAAAACAAATAATTGATAGTGTTTATATTATTGATTATCCAAATGAAATAGTGCCTGCCCATCTTGTTGGGATAATCCAGGTTACCCTGTTTTTCAATGCAAGAGGCCGGGGGAGGGCAGATGAACTCAGAGCATGGTTAGGAACATGGGACTGACATATCATAGCAATTACAGAAACTCAGGGATGGACAGGACTAGCATCTTAATGTTCCAGGATACAAATGCTACAGGAAGGATAGAAAGGAAGGGAGGGGAGGGGGAATTGGCATTTTTGATAAGGGATAGCGTTACAACTGTACTGAAGGAGCATTATTCTGAAAATACATGCAGGGACATTATTTGGATGGAACTGAGAAATAAGAAAGGGATGAGAAAATTTTCTGATTCAGTATGTAGATGTACCTACTAGAGAAGGTGCAAAACCTGACCTACTCTTGAGAAATAAGGCAGGTCAGGTGACTGAGGTGTCAGTGGGGAAGCACTTTGGGGTCAGCGACCATAGTTCTATTAGATTTAAAATAGTGATGGAAAAGGATAAACCAGATGTAAAAGTTGAAGTTCTAAATTGGAGAAAGGCCAATTTTGACGGTATTAGGCAAGAACTTTCAAAAGCTGATTGGGTGCAGATGTTCGCAGGTAAAGGGACAGCTGGAAAATGGGAAGCCTTCAGAAATGAGAAAACGAGAATCCAGAGAAAGCATATTCCTGTAGGGAAGAAAGGAAAGGCAGGTAGGTATAGAGAATGCTGGATGACTAAAGAAATTGAGGGTTTGGTTAAGAAAAAGGAGGAAGCATAAGTAAGGTATAGACTAGATAGATCGAGTAAATCCTGAGAAGAGTATAAAGACAGTAGGAGTATACTTGAGAGAAATAAGGAGGGAAAAAAGGAGACATGAGATAGCTTTGGCAAATAGAATTAAGGAGAATCCAATGGGTTTTTACAAGTACATTAAGAACAAAAGGGTAGCTAGGGAGAGAACAGGGCCCCTCAAAGATCAGCAAGGCAGCCTTTGCATGGAGCTGCAGGAGATGGCAGAAATACTAAACAAATATTTTGCATCAGTATTTACTGTGGAAAAGGACATGGAAGATAAAGACTGTAGGGAAATATATGGTGACATCTTGAGAAATCTCCATATTACAGAGGAGGAAGTGCTGGATGTCTTGAAATGCATAAAAGTGGATAAATCCTCAGGACCTGATCAGGTGTACCCTAGAACTCTGTGGGAAGCTAGAGAAGCGATTGCTTGGGCCTCTTGCTGAGATATTTGTATCATCAATAGTCACAGGTGAGGTGCCAGAAGACTGGAGGTTGGCTAACATGGTGCCACTGTTTAAGAAAGGTGGTAAGGACAAGCCAGGGAACTATAGACCAGTGAGCCTGACGTCAGTGGTGGACAAGTTGTTAGAGGGAATCCTGAGGAACAGGATGTACATGTATTTGAAAAGGCAAGGACTGATTTGGGATAATCAACATGGCTTTGTGCGTGGGAAATCATGTCTCAAACTTGTTTGAATTTCTTTGAAGTAACAAAGAGGATTGATGATGGCAGAGCAGTAGATGTGATCTATATGGACTTCAGTAAGGTGTTTGACAAGGTTCCCCATGGGAGACTGGTTAGCAAGGTTAGATCTCATGGAATACAGGGAGAACGAGCTCTTTGGATACAAAACTGGCTCAAAGGTAGAAGACAGAGGGTGGTGGTGGTGGTGGTGGAGGGTTGTTTTTCAGACTGGAGGCCTGTGACCAGTGGAGTGCCACAAGGATCGGTGCTGGGCCCACTGCTTTTCATCATTTATGTAAATGATTTGGATGTGAGCATAAGAAGTACAGTTAGTAAGTTTGCAGATGACACCAAAATTGGAGGTTTAGTGGATAGCAAAGAGGGTTACCTCAGATTACAACGGGATCTTGATCAAATGAGCCAATGGTCTGAGAAGTGGCAGATGGAGTTTAATTCAGATAAATGTGAAGTGTTGCATTTTGGGAAAGCAAATCTTCTCAGGACTTATACACTTAACAGCAGGGTCCTAGGGAGTGTTGCTGCAGGTTCATAGCTTGTTGAAAGTTCAGTCACAGGTAGATAGGATAGTGAAGGCAGCTTTTGGTATGCTTTCCTTTATTGGTCAGAGTATTGAGTACTGGACATTAGTTAGGCCACTGTTGGAATATTGTGTGCAATTCTGGTCTCCTTCCTATTGGAAAGATGTTGCAAAACTTGAAAGGGTTCAGAAAAGATTTACAAGGATGTTGCCAGCATTGGAGGATTTGAGCTATAGGGAGAGGCTGAACAGGCTGGGGTTGTTTTCCCTGAAGCATCCGAGGCTGAGGGGTGACCTTATAGAGGCTTATAAAATCATGAGGGGCATGGAAAGGATAAATAGACAAGTCTTTTCCCTGGGTGGGGGAAGTCCAGAACTAGAGGGCACAGGTTTAGGGTGAGAGGGGAAAAATGAGACACCCTAGGGGCAACTTTTTCACACACAGGGTGGTACGTGTATGGATAGGAAGGGTTTGGAGGGATATGGGCTGGGTACTGGCAGGTGGGATGAGATTGGGTTGGGATATCTGGTCAGCTTGGACAGGTTGGACCGAAGGGTCTGCTTCCATGCTATACATCTCTATGACTCTATACGCAAGGACTCTGCCCCTTCAGCTCTGTGGCAACAAAATCCAAAGATCCTCGACCCTCAGAATAAATTCCTCCTTATCTAAGGATGAAGGCAAGAACCTTCATGAGCAGCAGCTCAGAGTTTGGAGAGTGGGAATTCCTACAAATGGGTTGATTAAAATGAGCTATTGAGGGGAAGTGTGGCATGTTATTTTTGTAATGTTGGACTTGATACAAGGAAACCACATCATGAAAGCAAGAGTATCCCTGTTTTTATTAACCTATTGTTCTTATCAACCTGTTCAGAGACATTCTGACACACCTTTGGCACAGTTGGGATTTGAACTCAGGCCACCTGGTCTAGGGGTGGACACACTAGCAGTGCACCATTAGATGGACCTCAGGGGTATCTCTGCACTCCTTTTGTGGACATAAAACACCTGCAAAAGACAACTATCTAACTCAGCTCACAAAGGGAGGTAAATGCTGTTACAGCCCAGGTGACACGGTGTTTCAGATAGACATTGGATATTGTGGAGATAACTCCTGGATGAAAGGACTGAAAGATACTTGGAGGCAACAGTGTGGAAGGGTCTCTGTTCTTGGCAAGTAAGAGAATCCAATGATCATACTTAAATTACACAAAACTCAAGAAGTTCAGTGTACAAACAGAGATAATTTCCCATGTGTTTCTCAAAATATTTCCTTCTTTCACCTGGCCCTCCCATATTAGAAAAATGCCACAGACTCCTGGGAACATAATACAAGTAGCTTTCTGTTAGAGCATGTTAGACAATTAGACACATTTATTACCTACACTTTGACTATCCTTCAGTCTTCTTCCATCTTGGACTGACCTTTCCTGTCTTCCCCACAAACCAATTATCAGAAAAATTCTCAAATTTCTTTCCAATTTGCAAACTTTGTATCTTTAATCATGCACTTTTTAAGCACTAAAAATATGATACTAAACTAATTTACATTGTATAACTGATTAACTCAATGGGATTGATGCACAGGCGATGTGGCATGGTCCAAGAACATAAGAGGAATCAAAGTTACTAGAGACACTTGCCAACTGATTTGATGCACATGTTCATTCCACTAGGGAAACAACCGATACAGATTTAAATCATGGTCACTCTCTACAATGCTCAATACTTCACCGGGCAAGGACTGATGTCCCTCCTCATGGTGTTCGCAGACTCTTTCACATTGATCAGTTTTTAAGTTTGTGTAAATACAGCTGTAATTCAGTCTTTTTTAAAAAAAGCATCTCTGTTTTCTCTAGTCAGAACTCAATGGTGGTGGCATTCAGTAAGTGTAACTGACATAGATAAACCAAGGCCACATTAAATAGCAGAGCAGCCTCATGGGGCCTGATTTCTTTTGTTGGTATTAAAAGGCATTCTTTACAGTGGATGTGAATTTCTAACTTTGAAGTAAACTGTTTATTAACAAAATGAAACTTGGTGAAAAGAAACATGTAGTTTTAAATGAGTCAGTGGCCAGGAACTGATCCCCGTTCTGATTTGATTTATTGTCACATGTACCAAGATACTGTGAAAAGTATTGTGTTGCATGCTATCCAGGCAAATTATAACTTATACAAGTATATCAGTGTAATAGAACAGAATGCAGAATATGGTGTTACAGCAGAGGTGTAGAGAAATGTCAACTCCTTTTCAGAGGTTCGTTCATTTATCTATTGTTACATATAGATAACATTGTGATAACAGAAGAGAAGAAGTTGTTCTTCAATCTGTTGGTACATATTTCTTTACATTAGATTCCCTACAGTTTGGAAACAGGCCCTTCAGCCCAACCACACCGACATTCCGAAGAGTAACCCACCCAGACGCCATTTCCCTCCGACGAATGCGATTAACACAATTGGCAATTTAGCATGGCCAATTCACCTGACCTGCACATCTTTGGACCGTGGGAGGAAACTGGAGCACTCGGAGGAAACCCACGGAGACACAAGGAGAATGTGCAAACTGCACACAGACAGTCATCTGAGGCTGGAATTGAACCTAGTACCCTGGTGCTGTGAGGCAGCAGTGCTAACCACTGAGCCACCGTGCAGCCAAGAAACTTAAATATTTAAAGTGGACAGAGTGGGGATTGTTTGTGAATGGAACTACAATTGGGTTTCTTGGAATCAGCACACTGTAGTAGTCAGAGAATCATTTAGTGAGATTGGCTGCAGGATTCACTAGAAACCAAGCTGCAATTAAATTGTTAATGTTCCTGAAGCTTGCAAACTGACCAATATCCATTTAAGTGAGCACAACAGTAGATAAGTCCATGTGAGATAATAATTTGATTCTACTGAGAAACACGATTGTATTAAAATTCATTATACATCAGTTTGGCGCCTCATGTTTCTCTCTTGTCTTCCAGGCAGCTTTTATTGTTGACGACGTAAGCACCATCATTAAAGAAGTGAGTGTATTACACTTTAGTGATGTTTTACACAGTGAGCTGATTGATTTTGGTTTGTTGATCTTGTTCCCCTTAACTTTGCAGGCAGTGGAAAATACAATTGGAGGGAATGCCTACCAGCACAACAAAGTGAATCAATGGACATCTGCAGTGGTGGAGCAATGTCTCAACCAACTAACCAAATTGGCCAAGCCTTTTAAATACATTGGTGAGCAATTAAATATTTAAACACAGCTCAGTTTTTTATGTGGCAAAAAATCAAGTCAGTAAACAAAAAGATTACAAATCTTTTGCAATCTAGAAAGGTGAGCTAGTCTGATCCTCACATGAGGTGGCACAGTGGCTCAGTGGTTAGCACTGCTGTCTGTCAGGGACCTAGGTTCAATTCCCACCTCGGGCAATGGTGTGGAGTTTGCACATTCTTCTAGTGTCTGCGTGGGTTTCCTCTGTGTGCTCTGGCTTCCCCCCTCAGTCACAAAGATGTGCAGATTAGGTGAATTGGCTATGCTAAGTTGCCGATAGAATAAGTGGATTTGGGTCTGGGTGGGTTACTCTTCAGAGGGTCGGTGTGGACTTGTTGGGCTGAAGGGCCTGTTTCCACACTGTAGGGAATCTAATTTTAAAAATCTAATTTAAACTATTTGTATTTTGAAACGCTAATGCTTTCATCAAATGTCACCTATAAAATTTTATTATTTTCAATCTGCAATCCATAAATCCAAACCCAAGTATGGGTAATTAGCTTCCCTTCCCTTTAGCAAAAATACTTCAGTACAGAATATATGATTAACACAATGTAAAGCAATTTCACTGTGGAAAGTCCCAGTTTTGCAAATGCAAACACTGAGTTGACTATCACAAAATTTCCAACAATCCTTTCAAACAGAATTTTAAAGTGATTGTGGCTCATTGGAGTTGTACATTCAACCGGATTGGACCCTAATTCCACTTTGTGCAGAACTTGAACTGCTAGCTAAAGCTTAAAATATATATAGAGAAATCTCGATTAGCCGGCATTTAGCTACGCGAATATTGGATTATCCGGCAAGATCGCAAGGTCCCTATGCTTGGCTAAACTATGTTATCCAGCATTCAATTATCCAGAATTCGATTAACCAAACTAAATACTCCCCGCCTGTGTCCTTTGGATAATCGAGGTTCCTCTGTAGTTATAGCATTTGAGATGTGGAATAGCTTAATCACTCAGTAATTGCAAGATGTTTATAAAAGGAGAATACATTTGAAAAATCCTTTTGAAACAAGTCAGTCTATTGTGTTCATTACATATAATCTTGGTAACCAGCAGGGTTTTTTTGATGAGGTCAGAGCCAAGATAATACTTTCACAATTGCAAAAGACAATGGTTCAGTGCTATTGCCAGACTCAAAACCTTTTTTTCCTTCCCCCCTTTCAGTAACCTGTGTTATAATGCAAAAGAATGGAGCAGGCTTGCACACTGCTAGTTCATGCTTCTGGGATAATTCTGTTGATGGTAAGAAAAAAAGAGCAACTTTATTTTGTTTAATCCATTACTAATGGTAGAGCCAGTATATGATTGAAATTAATTGCACATAGGCCGAGCTGAAGGCATAAAATGGATCTCATTGTTCAGTTTCAAATTTATGGAATTTTGTGATGGCTTGTTTGTGCAAAATCCCAAGACCAACTTGTAAAGAACTCTGCTACAACAGTGGTCCTGGATTTTTCAGTTACGACGACAGTGGAACTGCCAGCATTCACAGTCTTTCTGCAAAAGAGATAGTGGCTTAAAGTGTCAATGGATTTGTCAGTTAACTGAGAGAACCCAGTTGCTGCAATGAATCCATCCAACGAACAATGTACACTGTTGAAATTTCTGCAAACAATCCTTAGAAATCAGTGAATTGATAATTTCCCATTTCAAGGTGCAATGTCCCAAAAAATTAAAAACTAGTTTCAACTCAAGGCAGAATGACAATATAAACGAACTATTGAACAACCTCTCTGACCCTGCAAACAATTTCGAATATCAATTTGCATGATAAATTCTAACCTTAATCTTCTATATTTACTCCAGCATGATCCAATCCTTTCAAATATATTTTACAAAGAGCGAAATGATAAAAAGACAATCAGTGCATTATTTGCTCTTCAGAAATTCTTGAGATTGTCTGCTTTGCTACTTGATGCCATCATTGGTAGTCACACTTGGAGATCCTCTTCACTGGCTATCAGATTAATAATGTTGGGAAAGGTGAGCTCCACATTGTAAGAGAATGCTCAATCTTTATTAGGACAGCATTATTTATGGATAGCAGTGAACATGGTCACAAAATTGTAAAAATCCAAACTACCGCTTTAACTTCTATATACTTTTCCAAAGTTAACATTAGATTCTACTGACACAATCACAAGTTATGAGTTGTCTTCACTGTTGCATGCTTCTTTGAACATGCCAAATTCATAACATAACCAAAAGGAAAAATGCTTTAACTCATCCATTGACAGAATTTAGGTTCAAGGGAGTGTTGCTGAACAAAGAGACCTTAGAGTGCAGGTTCATAGCTCGAAAATGGAGTCGCAGGTAGATAGGATATTGAAGGCGTTTGGTATGCTTTCCTTTATTGCTCAGAGTATCGCTTACAAGAGTTGGGAGGTCATGTTGCGGCTGTACGGGAAATTGGTTAGGCCACTCAATGGAATATTGCGTGCAATTCTGGTCTCCTTCCTATCGGAGAGATGTTGTGAAACTTGAAAGGGTTCAGAAAAGATTTACAAGGATGTTGCCAGGGTTGGAGGATTTGAGCTATAGGGAGAGGCTGAGGCTGTTTTCCCTGGAGTGTCAGAGGCTGAGGGGTGACCTGATAGAGATTTATAAAATAGTGAGGGCTTGGATAGGATAAAGAGACAAAATCTTTTCCCTGGGATGGGGCAGTCAAGAAATAGAGGGCATAGATTTAGGGCGAGGGGGGAAAGATATCGAAGAGACCTAAGGGGCAATACTTTCACACAGAGGGTGGTAAATGTATGGAATGAGCTGCCAGAGGATGTGGTGGAGGCTAGTACAACTGCAACATTTAAAAGACATTTGGATGGGTATATGAATGGGAAGAGTTTGGAGGGATATGGGCCATGTGCTGGCAGGTGGAACTAGATTGGGTTGTTTCCATGATGTACACCTCTATAATCTAAGTCTAGTACAAGACTATGCTCTCACTGAGCATGACAATTCAGACATTTTTCCTCTAGTTTTATCTAGTTTGGCTGAAATTCAATGAAGTATTGATCCACAACAGTCAAAACCTCAAAATGATTCCCAAATGGCCTTTTTTTAAAGAAAGAGAACCTAGACTGAGTCCAAAATGTTCAACGTTTAATGCTGACTAGTGCCGCATCTTTGGTTGACATGGCACTGTCCAGTAGGGGGCACTTCATTATTAGGAGCTAGAAACCTAATCAACTGGAGTCTCGCCTCCAATATAGCATTATAGGGTGATCTAATCGAAGGTGGATATGAAATTTGGGACCTTGTGGTTTATAGCCTGTTTTTGCAGTTTCCTCATCAAATCCAGCTTCAGAGACCAACTTTGGCACATCATAATAGTTAGCCCTGCATGTGCACTCAATACTCAGTTTACTTTTCAATCAAAGCATACCAAATTAATTATACAAGATACATTGCCACTCTGAATGTGCCAACAGGACAAAAAAAAACTAGAGTTTGTGGCTAGCACACTACTGATGACAAAGAAAGCTGTTTATAAAGACCTGTAAGATTCCTTTCCAGTGTTTTCCCCATTTCCAACAGCAGTTAACATCTGGACGTTGGGGATGTGGGGGGAATGGTGTGCAGCAATGACATTAGCAAGACATTAAACAGCCAATTGCTTTTCCAAATAATAAATTGAGTTAATAGCACTTAGTCTTTCACTTTTATTTTAAACTGTCAGAGTAAATTAAATGATTGGGTTAAGTTAGGAACCAAAAGGTAAATGTTTTTACATGTGGAACTTGGAGAAATGATATTCGACAAATATCTAATCAAACTTAAGGGGCAGTGAAGGTGCAGAGAAGTAATGATGAATGTAGCACAGAAAACCAGTTACACCTCATCTTACCAGCTGTAATGCTTTCAAGGGGTTGTACATGACTATTAGCAGAAGAATTGAAAGTTAATAAATGCAGTTGATTTCTACCGTGGTAGGTCCTCTCTGGCTCATCCTCTGGTAAAGCACAGAATCACCTAACAACTTTTGGATTTCTGCTTTGCTCTGCAAAGGTGCAGACTTCAAAGGCTGCTGTCAGTTATGGTGTCTTTATCAAAATAAACAAAGGACTCCAGATCCACCACAACTTAACCACCCTCCAAATGGCCTAGCTACTGTAGCATAAAACCTGCAATAGAAACCAAGCATTGTCAGATCACCTCACACACTGCAGCAATTCAAGCTCACCATCACCTTCATGGAGAATTGGTAATGAACACTGGCCTTCATGTCTCAAGAATAAAAAGTTTAATAAAAAATGATTCTAAAGGAAATGAAAACTACACAGTAAATGTACAATTGTCAAACAATACATTTTACTAGTTTTTGCACTTATCTTACCTGATTTTGTAATTATCACTTATTTTTGTTTTTAGGAAGCTGCACTGTCAGATGGGAGAACAAGACCATGTACTGCATTGTTAGCATCTTTGGCCTTGGTGTTTAGAACTTCAGTTATTGCTGCATTTTGTCTGTAAACCATCTATAAAATCATCTCTAAGTCTATTATACCAAAATGCATTACTAAGGGCTGATTTTTGTCATTAACTAATACTGAAATGGCATTTAATAGAATTATAAATGAAAGTTAATGCAATGCAATCTTGATTTGAATTTTAAATTGTTCTAACTCATTTCTGACACACAATATCAGGAAAAGGGTGGCATATTATTTACAGAACTTTGCATATCTGGTGCCCGATTATCATTTAATTATCTCTACCCATTTGCATCATCCAAAAACTAAGCAGCTTGAGGAAACAGCTGTATTGCTCAGTTTAAGTTTTTATGAAAACGATATACCCAAATAGGAAGTTCTCAGTTTCTTTCCTACACATGAACCATTTATTAGAGTAAATGAAATTACAAAAACGTAGTGTAGAATGATCTCTACTTCAGAATACAGACGCTTAGCTACACAGACAGGGTGCATGACAGGTGGCTTAACCAAACTGACTGTCCAGTTACAGCTGGAGCGTATTACTTTTGCAAATAGCTACAGTTTCCCTGCCCTGGTCAGAGAATCCAGATGATCACCACAGATGGGTTGCGATGAGAGAAACAGAATTAATCAAAATGCAGTAACTGATTCTATGTGGTGCAAGTTTACAGGGATTTTAAATGGGAGTGGGGGCAGGCAGGATGTGAGTAGGAATTGTCTTGCCCAAAATAGCCTGATCTCACCATAGTAAGGTGAATTGTTTAAGCAGGCCAGAGAACTCAGCTGGTACCTGTGGAACAGATGTTGGAATTGGGAGGTGAAGGGAGAGAAAAAAAAAATCCACATCAATATACAGTTACAGCAATACCAATTCATCACAAGACCTCAGAACCTTCAAATTAGAGCTGGGCCAGAGCTGATGTGAACACTTCAAACAAGGCAACTGAAATCTGAACCCTTGCCAAAAGATGGCATTGAAAAGAGATGGAATTAAGGTAGCAATTATGTATGATCTTAAAAACAGGTTTTAGGGCTGATTGGCCTCATGTTTTCTTGGCTGACTCAGAGGGTTTGAAGTTCAAGTCTCACTTCAGGGCCACAGCACAAAACTCATGGTTTGCATGCAACTACAATACTGAGTGAGTGTTGCACCACCGGAAGTGCCATCTTTTAGAAATGTTAAACCACAGCCGCTTCTGCTATCACAGCTAGATGTTAAAGATCCCCTAGCACTGTTCAAAGAACAGGGGAGTTACTTTCAGTATACTGACCAAAATATTTAGCCTTCAATGAAAAATAAATCAGATCACTTACAGGACTGCTGATGACAGCCTGCTACAATGTCTACTGCACAATAAAGTACTTAATTAGCTTTAAAGTACTTTGAGACATCTGTAGTCACGGAAGTCATTGTATAAGTGCTCATCTTTTCTATCACTTCCTCAAACTGCTCATTAGTTCTAGTGTTGGCTGAAATTCTCCTAGCCAAAACATATGCACAAATTCAGTTGTGATATATTAGACACCAAGAATCATTGCAAAAGGCTGTTTAGATTTTCTTTAAAAACCTTAATACAATCTCCGGAAACCTAACGTAGAAGCATATTTGAAGTTCTTTAAAACCTCTTTTATAAAAGCCAAGGACAGATTTACCAATTAGTCTCAGTATGCATTAGACAACATTGACCAGTTGATATCTATAGAACATTACAGCGCAGTACAAGCCCTTCAGCCCTCTATGTTGCACCGACATGTAAAAATCAATCTGAAGCCTATCGTTCCTACACTATTCTATTTTCATCCATATGTCTATCCAATGACCATTTAAAATTCCCTTAAGTTGGCGAGTCTACTACTGTTGCAGGCAGGGTGTTCCATGCCCCTACTACTGAGTAAAGAAACTACCTCTGACATCTGTCCCATCACCCCACAATTTAAGCTATAATTGGGTTTGTTACATAAACTAAGTATGTCGCTAGCAAATGTTCATGTCTCAACTTAATGGCAGCAATGTCTGCAACCTTAAGAGATTAGAGACAGGAAACAAGGCTGTAGAGGAATGAGAATTTAAATTCATAAGAGATTTAGCCAGGAGTTGATATAGGATCAATGAGAACAGGGTTGATGGATGAATATGACTGTAACATGAGTTGCAATAGTTGCAGCAGTGTTTTGGACAATAAATTTACAAGAGAAACTGATCAGGAGTGAAAGAGTTAAGTGTAAAGGTAATAAAGGTATTGTCAAAGATGTTAGCACATCAACTAGCTGAGGTGTTGTTGGAAAATGTTAAGAGTTGGAGATGGATGTTCAAACAAGACACCAAGGTTGCCAAATGTCTGATTCAGTATGCTGTTGTCAGGTGAAGGGAAATAGCAACTAGGGAACAATTTTACAGCAAGGACCAAAGACAGATTTCTCAATATATAATCAGCAGAAATTTCTACTCACCCAGTACTGAATTTTGAACATACCAAAATTTAGACAGTAAAAAGTTTGAGGGGGGTTGATGAGGGATAGAACTAGATGTCATCAGCTGAAAAAGTGTTTTTAAAATGATTTTACTGAGGATCATATAGATGAGAAATAGGGAGGAGTCAAATAAATCTTCAGGGGACATTCAAGCTGAGAAAGCAAGCAGAGGAGCCACTGCAAGTGACTGCTGGTCACAATTAAGTATATACGAATAGAACTAGGAGAGAGCAGCTGCTCCCAACTAGACAATAGTGGACAAATGTTACACTATGGTTAAGAATGTCAAAGATTGCAGATAGGGAGAAGAGAGAGTGTAGGAATAGGTTAACTTCGTCACAATCTCTCAGATGTTATTTATGACTTTGAGAAACCTGCTATAAGGGATTAAAATCATGGAATTCCAACAACGATGAAAACATTTTAGAAATGACAACATATTCAAGAATCAGGAAGATAACTACAAAGCTGGTTAAGAAGCAGTCATTTGCATGGATGGTGGGATCAGGGGATAGTTTTATTTTAAACTGAAAAATGATGCCAGGTTTGAAGAGTAAACAAAATTGGATAATATGGTAAGAATGAAGGGCAAAGTTGGCTGGTCAGTAGTTTAGATTAGATTACCTACAGTGTGGAAATAGGCCCTTCAGCCCAACAAGTCCACACCAACCCTCCGAAGAGAAACCCAGCCCCCCTATATTTACCCCTGACTAATCCACCTAATACTATGGGCAATTTAGCATGGCCAATTCACCTAATCTTTAAGGGCATCTTAGACAATGAAGTCTATAAACTGGTACAAAACCAAACTGCTTTGAGTATGGGAAACCACATAAATCACTGTGGTGGAAATACTCAGCAGGTGACTTGGCTATCTCTCTGAAGAGTGAGAAATAGAAATAATTGAATCAATGTTTCAGGTCAACTTGGGTTCTGATGAAAGGTCACTGGCCCGAAACATGAAGTGTTTCTTTCTCTGCTAGACTTGCCGAGTAATTCCAGTGTCGTGTTTCTAGCTACAGCTGAATATTTGATGATCTATTTGGAATACACTGAAGGATAATGGAACAAGGTCAGTCAAGACCAAGCTGCTTTGGTAGCCCTTGAAAGCAGCTCTCAATGAATTCTAAACTGTTTCCAACATTTGGTATGCAAAACTTGTGTTGAGTTTGATATCAGCAACTGAGATTCACCCTTAAAATTAGTTACTCCTTAAGCTCTTTTCAAAGTTAACTTACAGGTTTCAGATTAAGGATCCAACACAACGTACGCTGGAAAATGCTCCACAAACTGAGGTGCTATAGCATCACGTGGTAATGTTTGAAATTCTAACTTTTCCCCTAATTCATACAAGTTAAAAACAAAGTGTAGTAAAATGACTATGATAATTTGTTCACCTGTAGCTCAAGGCAAGAATGAATGTAAATGACAAAATTGCACTTGCTTAACCAACAGGATGAAAGGCGACTGAAGCTTTTATCCTCGAATATGTCCCTGAAGGTGACATACCTCAGTTAAAATTAGATAGAATGCAGAAGTGACGTTTTACATTCAAGGCAAAATGTAAGAATTCACAAAAAACAGAAGTCAGGTTTTCTTTTGGTACTTTTAAACTGAACAGTCAAGTGAGAAAGAAAAGCCTGGTATTATATATAATGTGAAGGGGTTTCACACAGGTAAAGTACCTAGCAGAGGAAGAAATCACTTCCTCAAACTGGCACTTGTTAGCTTCTGTAGCAGTGAGAAAGAGGATTACATTTCTTGGTCTGAAAAGTTTTTTTAAAGATATCAGTGTCTCGGTGATTTCATCCAATTGCCTTGTTTCAGAAAAGTTGAAAGGTATCAAGGATAAATTATATTCACCTGCTTTGGCTTTGTTTGCATGTCTTGGATAAACCTTTCAAAATGAAAGAAACAAATGTGTATGAGATGTAGAATGAAGAGACAAATCAGAACGTCTCAAAATAATATGAGAAAGCAAGAAGGGTGCTCCCTTCACTTCACAGAAGTCAACAATAAGAGGGAATAAGAATGGAAAGGACAAGCAATCAAGGAAAGTTATGGAAAGGAGTGGCAAAGCTACAGTTGTCTCACGTCCTCCAACCTATATGTAGCCTACACCTCTGGCTGGTTTCTACCAATACTAAGTGACCCCCATATAAAAAGGAAAGGTAGAGTAATTAAGGGGCTCACTGAGAAAAAAAAATAAGTGGAAGACAAAGAGGAAGAAGGAGAAACAAAGTCACGCAGCAAGACAGACGAGTAATCACATTCTGAAGACTAACTGTTGCATACCAGAGAGACATGAAGTGTCTGAACTCCATTTAAATCAACTTCCTGTTAATAATGAAACCATATGGCAATATTTCCTTAACAGCATTGTGAGTTACCTACAGCACAGACTGCAACAATTCAAGGTAACAGCTCACCACCACTTTCTCAAAGGTAGTTAAGGATGGGCAATGAATGTTGGTCCAGCAAGTCATTCTTAACACATGAACAAACAAATTAAAAAAGCTCCAATTGTTAGAAAGTATCACTCTTTTGATTGCGAGATGCTGGGTTCTTTTCTGACGGGTATAGGTGGAAGGAAAGAGACAGAAGGGAAAAGAGAGAAAATATGGAAATCAACATGTGAACATGATTTGTTATTTTATTAGTTTAAATGTCTTCCTCTGGCCCCATTACCAAGTTGGAGTTTTCCTTTTGAAGTAGTGCATTTAGGGTTTAAGCACAATGGTTTACAGTGAACTGTTACGGTGTCATTATACAAGAGCAGAACGTGGATTTAATGAAGTTTTTGCAGTCTGCAAGTTTATTAGCAGTGAAATTAGAAAAAATGAGACATGATTGACATCTTACAGCAAGGAGATAATTTGATGGTAAAGCTCAACAGAGCAAAGGCCTGCCCAGAATTTGCTGCAATGACATTTAAGATGCAGTGAAATAAAACACTTGGCTCAGTCTTCAAGTAAACGTTCGTAAAAATACTAGAAAGTGTGAGATTGTGCATTTGGAAGGTTTAAAATTTTCATTTGCATTTCGGTTTAAACTTGGCAAAAAGTACATGAATGCATTTGTTTCAAACTGGCATTGCAGTACTTAAAACACAAAGGCACAAAACAAATAAGCTATACAAAGAACAAGCACATTAAAGGTCAAAGACTGCCTCATTTGCTGAGACTACCCATAAAAATTTAATACTTTGAACTTACTAAGCTGCATCCCATTAGTTTAATGGATTTCAAAGCATGAGTCAATCCAATACTAATAGTAGTCTCATGAACTTAACAGAAAACTAATAGCTCAGTAGCCTAATCAGCTATCACAAAATTAGGTTAAAAATAGAACTTCATTCAAATTTGTATAAAGTTTTTTTATAACTGCAAAGTGTAATTTGACATTCTGTAATCAGGCTAGCTAGTAAAAATCTTCAGTTCACTTTTTCATTTTGAAATTAGTTACCATAGATTTAATTGTCAGTTCCAACTTATTCCTATACTGCTTAGAATTCCCAGCTATAGTTCAGGAAATTCACTTCAAAGTAAACAAACTAAGATATTATTATAGTAAAAGGAGTAGGCTGTTCAGTCCACTGAGTCTACCACGCCAGTCAGATCATGATTAATTTTCTATCTCAACACAACTCTCAAGGATTCTCCCCTAAATTCCTTCTAATCTGCTCAGTTACTGGGAAGGTCCACAAACATCAACTAGCATTCTTATGACTTTTACTTCCAAAAGCTGCTAACAGATCTATGTAGTGTCAAAAAAAAAAAGGGAACATGGTTCTTTTTTGTTTTCCGAAACCATTCTGTGCACACTCCAAACACAAATACCTCCTACACAGGTATAATAGTCAAGTTTAAAAAAAACTTGAATGTTATTTGCAACATGTAGCTTCCTTTAGAGAGTTGTGATGCTTTGGAATTACAAAACCCCAAAAAGTGCAATGCTTTCCAAGAGCAAAGAGCATGTATTTAATAAATTTCATTATGCTTCAGGGGTCCACAGGATTAGTCTAATTTATCCAGTTATCAGATGAAAAATATTTCAATAGAAACAGATTAGAAGCCCACTGTAAAATCTACAGAATAAGAATTGCTGTATTTAAAATCACTTATTAGGAAGAACATTATCTTCTGTTTTCTCATGATCCTTGAAAAAATTCAACATATCGCTCTATCAAGGCATATAGCAACAGGAACAGAATTAATTGAAATACACAGCGAAGTGCTGCAGTGGTCTACTGGTGCATTTTATAAGGAAAGTGGAATCCACGAAAGAGCTTCACATTAGTAAGCTCAGGAAAAATTCCATTTATAGCAATAAAACAATGGAGTTCTTTAAGATCAAATTTTAAGCCAATATTTGTGTAGAAAATAAAGTTGAACAGGTGGAAACGACCAAAAACAAAGTAAGCCACAGTATTTGTATAAATTGAGCAATTAGTTTCTATGTCTTTGTAATTTCAGAGTAGGCAACAGGTTTTACTTAAAATTGGGTTGATCAAAGCTCTATTGCAGCACAAGAAATATCTTCTTTATTGATAACTTAACCATCAAGACTATATTGATCCCCAGAAATCAATTAGGTGACCAATGTGCCTTTTTCTCCCCCAAATGCATCAATACAAGTCAACTTATGATACAAATCCATCAGTACAATGTTTTGTGAAAAATTGCCATTTAATTGACTGTGTACTATCTCAAAACCCATACATAAAGGAGATGTAGTGTACAATATATTACAGAAGAGCACCAGTATGTGCACATTCAAGTCAAGTTCTTTTAGTAAGAACTACTAATCCCCAATAAGTACCCTAATACTTGTTCCATATACACACACACAATCATGCACAAAAACCAGAAGAAACCAAGGTTTTGTTTCCCAAACGGAAGTTCCAGGTGTATTCACTTTTTATTCTCTGCAGCACTGTTTTCACTGTTCTAAATAGGTTACAGTATAGTGATTTCAGTTTGCACAATAGATACACTAGTTCTATGAACTTCCCACACAAAGTTCATCACTCTTTTTCGTTGGAAACAGTTTTAGTAGGGGGTTGGAAAACTCTGATCTTTCAAGGACTACTACTGGGCGAAGAAAATGAAGTTGCTTTAAGGCTAAATCTCCACAGTCTGTGAGTGCCTTATCCAATATTGTTCGTAAATTCTCCAAAGATGGAGACTGCCCCGGTGAAATTAGAGGCTCAATTGCTGGAAAACTGCTATGTACAGAGTTATTTTTGTTGCAGTCTGAATTGTACTCTTTATAGTTTTCCATTGTCGGTTCTTTCAATCCAGTGTTAACTGCTGACTCCCTCTTTTGTGAACTATATTTTTTGCAGCGCTTAGGTGGCTCCCAGTGCCACGTATCATCATCATTCTCAGTGTCTTCACTTTCTTGAATAAACTTCAGAAATGACGCTTCAAATCCTATTGGCTTATATGTGGTCAAGTCAAATGGTTTCTGCTGACCATTCTGGCTCTGTTGGCCATCTTTGGCACCAAACATTGAGCCTTGTGTCAAAGTGGTATTTGTTCGCTGTGCCTCCATTTCAGATTTTCTTTTCAAAGGCTGCTTCAATTTCGTGAAAAGTAAATTATTCTGGCTCCCACTTTGTTTTGCTGAGTTTGTAATTAACCCTCCATTTTTAGGTACAAAAGCCCGATTTGCAACATTTTCTTTGAAGCTTGGACTTCGGTTTGTCATCCCCACGGCAGAACCGCTACTTACAGTTTTCCCAGTAAACATTACACTTACACCACTGGAAAGACTATCATTTCCATTTCCTATGCTGCAGTTATGCAACTGGTGTCCTGTTCCAATTTGCTCCTGCTCAATTTTAAACTCAGTTTTCACAGGTACTTCTCCATTTTGTTGCCTGAGAACACTACAACCTGGAGTTTCCTCTGTTTGCTCAGGGACCACATTTTTAGCATGTTTTGGTGCATCAGATCCCAATTTTTCACCATGCGATGGATCAGAGTATTTCTTGCACACTAGGAGCGTGTTAATGTTCTGTTCAATATATTTAGCAGTCATCTTATGCTGTATCTTATAGTGTCTCAAAACACTCCGTCGGCTTAGGACAACTGCTTGACAGTCATCAACCATGCATGGAAACTGATCTCTCAAAACCTCCACTTTGCACATGGCAAATCCGTGGTCTATACTCTTCAACAAAAAATCACGACACTTGCCCAATTTTCTTGAATCCTTTTCAGAGTCATTCACAAGGGAACCATCCAAAGCCAGACAAGATTCATTTCTCTCACTATCCACCTCATGCAGTACCGAGTCACTTGTGTCATCAGAATGATGTTCAGTCACGCTCTTGCCTGAGTCGAATTCCAATCCTGTTGCTTTTCTAAACCCTTTATCTTCAAGATCTCCACTGCTGTGATTTTCAAAGTTAGATTCATGATTTATTGCTGAATTGTATGAGTCTAGATGCTCCTGGTAACTTTCAAAATCAGGCTCAACATCAGATTCCGTTTCACTACTGCCTTCATCAGAAACATGGTTTGCACCGATTCGTTCCAAGTTAGGCTGACTCAGTAGTGCAGAGCCACAGCTGTCTTCATCAGTGAGATGTGCTTGCCCAAATAGATTATCAGGTCCAACCACAGATGAGCTATGAGCACCTCTATCAATTAGATGGCTGAGGTCACATCTTTCCAAATTAGGTTTATGGTCATACTGAAAGTTTTTGCGAGGCCTCACTAATATTGACTTGTAGTGGGCTTTATGCTGTCTTTGGACATGGCGCAGGTAACTGGAGCGGATAGTGTAAGTGCGGCTGCAACCATCTATACTGCACTTGAATTGTAAATCACCCAGGGTCTCTCTTTTGACTTCAAGATTAATCTCATGAGCTTGTTGCAGGTGGCGTCTAAGGTTGCTATACACATTGAAAGAGGCTAGACAGTCTGGCTGATTACAGGCATACTTTCCAGTTTCACCACCTGCAACCTTGTGAATTTCACTGTAGTGTCTCAGAAGCACTCTAGGATATTGAAAGCGTTTGGTGCAACCTTCAAATTTGCATTTGAAGATTTTCTTCACTTTGGTATTGTCTTTCTTGGCATTTCTTTGATCTTCTTCCAAACACATTTGTTCCCGGTTGTACTGGTGTACAGTCTGGTAATGGCGTATCAAATTTGGTTGGCCAGTGAAAGCCGCAGAACAGCCCTTATGAATGCAGTGATAAGGTTTGTGATATTTATTTAAGATGTAACACAAGTTACTTTTAGCACCAATCCTTCGGCTTCCTCTACCCTCTTCCTTGGATTCGGAATCATCTGCACTATCTGGCATCATACTAGATTCCATGCTACCATTCAAACGCATTTCCTCAGATTTTATAGATTCGGTGGATTCAGAACATTCCCTTTCAGTAGTAAAGGATTCATTCATTGTATTCTCTGAATCACTTTCAGTGTGACGCCAACTTCCACTCACTGTGCCAAGGTGTGAATGTTCATCATCGCCAAATAAAGTCAAGCTTTTTGTTTGGTAAGAAACACTCGTTGGGTAATGACAACTCTCTTCATTCTTAATAGGCCCAGCATTCTCAGACAAACTAAGCCTTTCAGTGACATTCTGAGCACGATTCACAGTCTCTTCATTCATGTGCAGACTGTCATTCTCAGTTTTAATTATGATATTTGGCACATTCAGCTGTGGATTTGTATTGCTAGGAACAGAAACACAGTTTATATAGGAAAACTTGCCTTTCTGCATGTCCTCTTTACTGAATCTATGCATTTGTTTATAGTGAGTTCTAAGATTAGTTTTTCTTGTAAATGTTCTTAGGCAGATGTGGCATTTGAATGGTGCAAACCTGAGTTGAAATCTGCTTAACTGAAGAACCTTCTCCTTAGAGTACTTGTGAGTTTTCACATAATGGTTGATGAGGCCATCTTTGGTCATTGCCTTAAAGGCACATCCTTCGTTGTCACAGACAAATGGCTTAATGATTCCAGAATCCTCTTTAGATGAATCACTTTGGAAGAGCTCTTGAGAATGTGGTTGCAACTGAGAATCATTATCTGAACGTGTGGAAACGGAAGCATCGCTGGTGAGGATCGGTGTAGAAGGCGGCTTTGCCAGAGGTGAAGGTAAAGTGGAAGCACATGTCATCACTTCATTTCTAAACACTTCAGATTTATCTAACCGCAGCTTCTGCAGAGCTCTTATAAGTTCTTCCAGAGTTGGCACTGCAGGAGCACAGCTGGCAACACTTGCAGACTGGCCTTCATATCTCTTCATAGGAGTGGTCTCTGCATTATTCTCAGCAAGTAACGGGCATTTTATTTTGCGAGCCAGGTGGCCACCAAGTGATTTGGGATTCGAAAACTCTTTAAAACACCTGGAGCATACAAACTTATTATCCTTAAAAATGGCAGGCCATTTGGCATTCCTGTTGTTCTTAGGCTTCTTAGCTCTCTGTGTTTTGAGCAGCACACTTTTACCTCCTGCAAGATCATCAATTACAGGTGGAACTGACTCGCCTTCCAATCTGAGAGAGGTCGGTAATCGTGATGCCTGCGGTCCTGCCTCAGTTTTAATTTTGACTTGATTTGATACAGAACTTTTCAAAACATCTCTGCAGTGTTTATCAATTCGTTTCTTAGCCTTGTAGTAGTTTGGATGAGCCATTTTGATATGCTTCCTGAGATCCTTTGTCAAGGCATACACCATAACACAGCCATCAATCCCACAAGCAAGCTTATTTAAGGCTGGAGAGCTACCTCCAACCCCAGTTGGGATTTTGTGCTTTGCCAGGCTCCTGTTAATTTCTGGATGAAGGGTAGCTGCTTTCATCATATCCTCAATGTCACTGAGTTCTTTAAATGATGCCAACTTTTCCAAGGGCACAAGAAGATTTTCGGAATAAACATTCTGTTGAGTACTATTTCCAGATCGATTCTTGCTGTCAAAGCCTAAATTTGCACCATCAGTACCTTGTACCACTGGAAAACGTGAACCGCTTGGGCTGTATTGTGCTTCATTTTCCCTTTTAACAACATCCTGGGGCAGAGAATAGCTGCAACTTTCTGAAGATCTTTCTGATACTTCATTCAACGTCTCACTTGTATTTTCTGTGCAACTGTCAGACAGGGGAATGAGTTGCTCTTCTGAAGTCACAAGCTTAGGGCCATCATCAACCAGACCTTCTGTGGTGTCACTCTCTTTTTTCAGAAATTTGGCCTCAAAGTCTTCCAGTCTTGTTATACCATGCGTTTGCAGATGATTTTGAAATTCACTTTTTGAAAAGTAGAATTTCTTACAGCCAGATAAATTACAGGAATAGGCTGCTTCCCTGTAATGCTGAGCTTCATGGTGATACAGCAAGCAAGATCCACTGAAAACCTTATTACAACCTTTAAATGTACATCTGGATCGGAATTCTTTATGCTGTTTTCTGTGCTTCACTAGATCAGCAAAGGCCTGAAAGCTTGCATTACAGTCCATCTGAATGCAAATGTATGGTTGCAACCCGGAGTGTACCTTTAAGTGAGCTTTAAGATGGTAGTCACTGACAAAATGACGCCGACAGTACTTACACAGTGCCTTCCTGTTATTCATTTCAAGGAAATGTTTCACATTTTCATCATTGTCCAAGTGATCATTTTTCAAATGGGCTGTGAGATTTTTGTAGTATTTAAATGACCTCAAACAATCTGTACCTGGGCATGGATAACTTTCTGTCCACTGCGAAACAACAGCTTCATCTACTTCAGCTTTGGGCTGGTCACCTTGACCTTCTTCCACTGAGTCAGTTCCACTGAAGATTATGTAGTCATTTTCCTCAACTTCTTTTTTAGCCAAACCTTTCACTTCATCTACAGAAGGTTGCTGCTTTGGAGGTGTAGCTGCACTTAATACAGGAAGTGAAAGTTTTTCAGCTGCTTCTAGTTTCTTTTTCTGTTTCTTCTCTCTCTTCGGTTTCTTTATATGCTCCTTTACATGTGGAGTAAACTGTTCCTTTCTCTTAAACTTTTTTGCACAAACAGGGCAAGAAAATATCCCATCCCTAATATGTGTCTTCGCATGGTGTACAATTCTTGCTACAACATAATCTTTCTTGCACAGCACACAGAAGAACATATTTTGAAGCCATCTGTAATATCTCTCAGACATCACCCTTTCTTTCTTTTTGTTTAAATTTTCTCCATCTTTCTCTCTTCCATCAGTCATTGTCTCTGGAATTTTACTCATCTGATCAAAGAGTTCATTACCATCCAATTCATCTTCACTGAGTTCATCTTCCGAAATGGCACCAGCTTGGTCCCCCAGATGCCCCCGACAATGACGTTTGAGTGTTTTCCAATCCCAGAATTCTGGATCGAAGGGCCAATGGGATTTCAAAACCAGTAGAAGTTCACAGTGTAATGAATTGGGAATAGGGCCATTTTCCTCATCGTATTTTTGATCAGGCTGCTTATATAACTTTTCCACTTCACGGTAGGCATCCACTGTCGGTTCCAGCAGGAACTGAGTGAGCTGACAAGCACGTCGGACTTCAAGGTCATCTGGCATTAAGCATGCAATGGTTTTACAGATAGAAATCTTCATCTCTGCATTTTCGTTAGACTGAATACGAAGGGCTCCTACACACAGTTCAATAGAAATGGGGAGACCAGCTCCTTCTGCCTGCAAAACAAAAAGAAAGTTTCTTGCTTGACTAAAGAAATGTGTACTGTTTTAATGTCTCTTGGTAACACCAATTAAATGCACTTTATAAATAATTTTATGCACAAATCAAAAATATACGAATTGACACTAATTTCTTATTTTGGAAGTCAAGACAGACAGTGCTTCACATGAACAAACAGTCACCTGCGTTTTCCTAACAGGCCTTCTAGCTTCAACTACATTCCACAATATGGTAGCCAGCTAAGAGTACATATTTTGATTGTATTCAGTAGCGGATCACTGAACAGACTGTGTTCTAACATCCAGTTTAAGGTGTGCTGGTGTAAACAATATTTGTAACATTTTGGCTCATGGTAGATCACAAATCCATACCCAATTTCAAATAATTAAAAATGAAGATGGGGATCCAAGATGGCGGCATCCTAATAGGATCGAGTTTGCTGGGCTCAATGCTGCAACACCGACCCGACAGAGCCAGGACCCATCCAAAGCACTTTACTGTACATAAAAACACAGTAAAAAGAGTTGGAAACCTGAAAAATTTTACCTACTTTTGACCTTGCAGCTGGAGAATGCTGAAGAAAGGTTGAAGCTCACCCAGGGCCTGAGCCACGGCCCAGCCCACTGAAGCAGCTGCCTTGCTTACTTACCAGACCCTGGTTGAGGAGCTGACCAAACCTCACGAGGTCCTGGGAGGCCGATCCAGGAAAGTATCAAGGAGAAGCTGGCTCCTGTATCCTCTATGCTGCAAGACCTGGGAAAAAGGACCGATGAGCTCGAGCGCTGAACTGCAGGGGTAGAGGCAGAGACTGACTCCTCCAAGAGCCAAACTGAAGCCCTGGAAACACAGGTCCAGGGTCTGTTGGATCTGGTAGACGATCTCAAAAACAGGGGCAGAAGAAAGAACCTATGCGTTGCTGGCATATCAGAGGGGACAGGAGGTGAGCAGCTGATGGAGTTCTTCGAGAAGTGGTTCCCAGAGTTTCTACGTTTGGAAACTCAGAAGGAAAGGATAACAACTGAAAGAATCCACCAGATCGTGATATGAAAACCAGTCCAGATCAGTGCCCACGCCATGTCCTGGTAAGGTTCCATCATTATATAGATAGAGGGTCATAGAAGCCTCTAGAATCCAGGGGAGGGA
The DNA here is from genome assembly GCF_004010195.1 of Chiloscyllium plagiosum. NCBI lineage: Eukaryota > Metazoa > Chordata > Chondrichthyes > Orectolobiformes > Hemiscylliidae > Chiloscyllium > Chiloscyllium plagiosum. The sequence goes on along the minus strand of NC_057736.1, from coordinate 9,928,273 downwards.
CCCAAAGGCGTTGGTATGTGACTGCTCCAGGGTGACGTCTTTTCAAGACTTCTCGGCAGCAGTGGACAAGAAAAGGAAGTCCTATGATGGCGTCAAGAGGAGACAGAGCATGCTTGGGATCCAATATTCTTTAAAATATCCAGCAGTGCTTCAGATCAATCATACTAGATCCATACATTTGTTCGACTTGTCAGAGAAAGCAAAGGACTTTGTGGACATGCTGACTTAAGTCGAATGGCCAAATAGGCGTAGAGAACAGAGCTGTGCGGGTTTTCTTTTCTTTAAAAAAGGACTTGATGGAGTCTCGTTTCTCGTAATAAGTTGCATGAAATGATGTCTGCGATGGATTGAATATTCATTTCTAATTTCTATTTAAGGATGGGTGACATTTATTTTTACTTTACTTGTCTATAGTATTAACTTTGCTCTTGGGTGTTATTTTTTCCTACTGGGTGGTTGGTGCATGTGGCGCAACCCTAACTGGTAGCAGTTGAGGGGGCAGTTGGGATGGTTAGTAGGGTTCTAGGATGTGTAGGCACCCCTTCGAATGGGGAGGATAAATTCTTCTAATCAGTGCCTTTGGTGATTTTTTTTCCTGTTTTTGCTGTATATAGTTTTTAAGTTTGTAGATTTGTTGGATGCAGTTATTTTAGTCTGTGTAATGTTTGGGTTCTGTGGATTCTTTTGCATTAAAGCTCAGCGATTTGTAGTCTGGGTTCCTCCTCTCTGGAGTCTAGATGGTGCTGTGGAAGGTGATGGCTCAGGATGTGGTTTAGTGGTGGACCTGGAATATTAAGGGTAGTCACTCACCTGTCAAGAAGAAGATGATACATTGCAGCCTTAAGAGAGGGTGGATGTTGCCTTATCACAAGAAACACACTTGGATGATGCATAGCATTTGAAGCTGCACAGAATGGGTACAACCGGGTTAATTTTTCATCTTTCAATACGAGTAGAGGGGTGGCCATTTTAGTTAGAAAGAATCTCCCATTTAAGTTATTGGAGTGCATTAAAGACACACACAGGAGATTTGTAATCCTTAAAGCTTTGATACATGGGTAAGAATACGGGCTCTTAAATGCTTACTTGTCCCCTGGTCCAACCCCTTAAATTCTTGACAGATGCACTTTCTAGACTGGTTAAACTTGCATCTCAACATATGATCAGAGGGGATTTCAACTGTCTCATTGAGCCTCCAGTTGACAGATTGCCCAAAGGCCCGCTGATATCTTCTTTGCGATCTAAACAATTAAGGGATTTGTGCGCTGAATTGGGATTGGTAGATGTTTGGAGGCACTTTCATCCTGCTGGCAGGGACTTCACGTTCTTCTCAAACTCACATAAATGCCATACCAGGATTGATCTTTTTCTGATCCCCACAGCACATCTGGGCTCGATGGCATCATGAACAGTTGGCAATATCACTATTTCCGATCATGCCCCAGGGTAGTTAATGGTTAAGAATAAGGATGTGGTGGTAGGCTCGAGGCACTGGCGACTGGACCCCTTCATCCTTAAGGATAGCAAGTTTATTGAATTCTTTCCTACTGAGTTCAGGGCTTTCTTAGATATTAATTCAGGCTTGGCCAGTAGCCCATCCATTCTTGGGAAACAGCTAAAGCCTATGCTAGGGGGTTGGTTATCTCCTATTCAGCCAGTAAGAAGTCACAGAGGAGTGAGCAGCAACACTTGCTCAAGTCATGCCTGAAAGTAGCTGAAAAGGCATACTTTGACAGGCTGTCGCTGGTGAAACTGCAGAGGATCACAGCGCTCTGGTCTACGTTAAACTCCATGCTCACTTGGACACCAAGAGGGAGCTTACATTTGCAAGTCAAAAGCTGTTTGAGCATGGGGATAAGCCGGGCAAGTACCTAGCAAACCTTGCTAGGAAAAGGAGTCCCCCTCAAGCCATTACCTCGATCAGAGAAGACACTGGAAATTTGACCTATGATTCTAAAAGGAATAATGCAGCATTCCAGAAATTTTACTGAATTATACCAATCTGAAAGCTGAGAGCGCAGACGGGTTATAATGGTGTCCTTTAAGTCGTCCTTTGGGCCATCTGGGAGTGACCCCTGAACAAGAGTTTCTCGACAATGCCCCACTGTCAGAGCAAGAGGTGCAGGAGGCTAAGAGGCAACTCCAGAATGGGAAGGTGTCAGGTCCTGATGGGCTCCCCAGTGAGTTCTAAGGAATTTAAAAGTACATTGTCAAGGCCAAGGCTTAGCATGTTTAATGACTCAGTTGTGACCTCCTCCCACTATCACTAAAAGAGGCGAACATCTCTCTCATTCTTAAAAAAGGGGAAGGCCCCAGAGGACTTGCAGCGTGGGTTGGTACCTGGGACTTCGATGTTGTGGCTATTACGGAGACATGGCTAGAACAGGGACAGGATTGGCTGTTGCAGGTTCCAGGATTTAAATGTTTTAGTAGGGTCAGAGGTGGGGGTAAAAGAGGGGGAGGTGTGGCATTGCTTGTCAAAGATAGTATTACAGCGGTGGAAAGGACGATGGATGAGGACTTGCCATCTGAGGTAGTTTGGGCTGAGGTTAGGAATAGGAAAGGTGAGGTCACCCTGTTAGGAGTCTTTTACAGGCCCCCCAATAGTCCTAGAAACGTAGAAGAAAGGATAGGGAAGGTGATTCAGGAGATGAGTGACAGTAATAGGGTGGTTGTGATGGGGGACTTTAACTTTCCTGATATTGATTGGGAAAGATTTGGCTCAAGTTTGTTAGATGGGTCAGTGTTTGT
>NC_057736.1:9920379-9924332 GCF_004010195.1 Chiloscyllium plagiosum | reverse complement strand
TCAAGTTTCAACTTCTTATTCTCTCACAGCACTGCAGATTAAACAGATAATTACTACATTCTCTCCTTATGGTAACATCCTGCTCGGGTTCTGGTGAAACTCCTTTGCACTATCTTGGTGATATGGAGATCCTTATTTATATAGCAGACTCAGCCTGTTCATATTACCCAAATACTGGCTCAACAAAACACTATCATTGAGTTAGACAATATACCCTTGTACTTTAATAATTTTTCATGACTGACCACATATCCTTTACGGTTAGAATTGTTTCCTGTCCCGTAAGAATTCTGTTAGTGACTTATAACCAAGCCCTGTTAGTGATATCTAGGTCCTGTTCAACGACAGCCCTTCCCAACCTCTCACCATTTAATAAAGTAAATGTCAATGATGGTATTTGTTGTTTAAATCTGAATTTTTTTTATACCTTGTGCACAGCTATTGCACAAGAACTGATCCTTCTGATACCCGACAAGCCTTCCGTCCAGAGAAAGAAAACACTACTCTGTTTGATTTACCCATTATCCAATTTTTACTCTATATGGTTTATATTCCACCACTACCTACCCATGGACTCGAAGATTCTCCACTCTCCTGCATTCAACAATGTCAAATTACTTCTGAAAATTCAGTTGCTCCACTCCCACTACTTCTCAATTGTCAATGTCGCAATGGACAGAGTCTACAAACCCCAGCAGGTTTAGCAAAGATAATTTCGCTTTACTAAATCTAGGCCAAATCTACCAAGTTATACATTATTCTTCAAGTATCTAGTTACGACATGCTTATAAAAGGTTCCAAAGTGTTAGCACAGCTGACATCAAGCTATTTAGTTTTCTGTTTGCCCTCTCCATCCTGTTTTACATGTTTAGGTTTACAATACCTGCTCTGCAGTCTACAGGATCTTTTTTGTTTTGTAACCAGCTTTACAGAATAGTCAGTAATTCTTTCGCTCGCTCTATTGCCACGTTCTCAATACTCTGGGATGGAACTCATCAGATGCAGCATCTTACCAACTTTCAATTCGATTAGATGTTCAAAAACATACTCTTCATTCATTCTAATTTCATGCAGTTCGTCATTTTCACCAGACCCTGTTCCCTAGTATAACTAGAAGTTTATAGCTTTAAATTAAGGGGGGGTAGATATAGGACTGAATTTAGGGGTAGGTTCTTCACTCAGCGAGTCGTAAGTTCATGGAATGCCCTGCCAGTAGCAGTGGTGGACTCTCCCTCTTTATGGGCATTTAAGCGAGCATTGGATAGGTATATGGAGGATAGTGGGTTAGTATAGGTTAGGTGGGCTTGGATCGGCGCAACATCGAGGGCCAAAGGGCCTGTACTGCGCTGTATTCTTCTATGTTCTATGACTGTGCTTCCGATAGACCAATCTCACTCGTGAATGTGAATTTCAAAATTCTATCCAAGACTCTGGTATTAAGGCTAGAAACTGCACTGCCCTCCATCTTTAAGGAAAACCAGATGGGGTTCATAAAAGGTCGCAGATTGACAGATAATGTCAGGAGATTACTTAACATGATCCAAGTATGTCAACAACAAATCAGTGCAGAGATTGGTGATCTCCTTAGATGTGGAAAAGGCATTTGACAGGGTTGAGTGGTCATATCTTTTGCATACTTTGAAACGGTTTGGCCTGAGAAAGACCTTCATCAAGTGGGCGGAGGTTTTGTATAGTGATCCTCTTGCCGCGGTCCTCACCAATGGTGTACAGTCAAGCAATTTTGATATTTGTAGGGGCAGTCAACAAGGCTGCCCCTTGTCATCATTGCTTTTCACACTGGTGATCGAACCACTGGCAGAGGCAACACACAGGGATCCCAATATAACCGCTCCAAAAGTGGGAATGAAGTCACACTAGATCGCACTGTATGCGGATAACATTCTTGTCTTCCTATCAAATCCAACAGTCTCAGTGCCATGTCTGACACAATGCATCAATCTATTTGGTGGCTTCTCAGGTCAGAAGATCAACTTAGCGAAATCAGAGGCCAAAACCGTGGGTGATTTCCTGAATGCCTGATCCTGAAGGCGGATCTCTGTTCCCCTTCAGATGGTCGCAGGAGGGCTTTCTCCACTTCAGCATATTTATTACTCCCATTTTTGATCACTATTTAAAGCCATTTTTTCCCATTTATTCAACAGAATCAACCAGAACCTTCGTAGATGGGAGGTGCTTCTGAACTCTTGGTTTAGATCGGATAGTCCTCATTAAAATGAGCATTCTGCCCCGTCTGTTGTACCCTACACAAATGCTTCCTCTACTTTTTACTAAGCAAATATTTAGAAGGCTGAATGGCTGGTTTAGTTTATTTATCTGGTATCACAAGCAGCTCCTAATTAAATTTACTAAATTGCAGTTACCTTACAGACTGGAACAGACTGGGCCTCCTGGATATCAACAACTATCAGTTAAGCTCGTTACTGTCTTACTCGAATTATTGGGCTCAGGGTGACGCTCACTCACGTTGGTTGGACATCAAAGCAGCTCAGGCAAGACACCCCCTTATTGGCCTGCTGTTCTTAGACAAAATGAGAACAGATAAGGAATATTGCCATAACCCAATAGGCATCAGTACTGTTAAGGCGTGGAGGGCCATGGGTCAGGGTGCAGGTAATATTGTCAAATCATTTTTGACACCCTTGGTTGGTATGCCAGGCTTTCAGACAGGGACGACAGATTCTGGGTTTAAACTATGGGGGCTAGGGGCATGCTTCGCCTGGGTGATTTATTTGAAGGGGACATACTGTTGTTTTTTGACCAGTTGCCTCAGAAATATGAATTGCCCAGTAGGGACCTTATTTGGTTCTTCCAAATTAGAAACTTCATACAAAAAAAACCACACTTCTAACTGATCCTTATAGGTCCAATATGGAGAAGAGGATGTTCAGTGCTGAGAGCATATTATCCGTTAGCAACGCTTATCTATTGAGAGAGGGCCCCTCAGACGAGGCCGAATGGCTTTGTAGGATATGGGAGAGGGAGTTCGATGTTGGGATCTCTTCTGGGAAAATGCAAGAAGGATCTTGATTTGCAACAGCACCCATGCTTTGCAATTGAAGATTCTCCACAGGGTCCATCTGGCCCCAGACCACCTCGCTAAATTTCAAGTGGAAGCATCTCCAATCTGTCCTAAATGTAAAGTGAGCATGGGCACACTGACTCATTGTCTTTGGTCCTGCCACAGACTGCAGGCATACTGGAGTGCTGTGGTAGGCGAAATAGAGAAGGCCTTCGGGATGGAGGTGAGCATGAAACCGGTATCTTTTCTTCTAGGCTTTGTTAATTCAGTTTCATTAGATGCACACAAAAAAGGCTTTTCAGTATCCTCACTTTTTGTGCAAGAAAGAACATTCTATTAGGTTGAGTGTCAGAAAATTCCCCCAGGGCTGCTAAGCTGGCATAAGCTAGTCATGGAGCACACCCCCAGGGGCTTTCTGAAGAGTATGGTGCACCATAAAACTCAATTGCTATAAGACGTTTCGGCCCTTTTTGGACTGAGTACAGATTTGTCCGCCATATTAATAAGAGCCTTTATATAGCCATAGCAATTCTAAGCAATAGACAATAGGTGCAGGAGTAGGCCATTCAGCCCTTCGAGCCTGCACCGCCATTCAATATGATCATGGCTGATCATTCCTAATCAGTATCCTGTTCCTGCCTTATCTCCATAACCGTTAATTCCACTATCTTTGAGAGCTCTATCCAACTCTTTCTTAAATGAATCCAGAGACTGGGCCTCCACTGCCTTCTGGGGCAGAGCATTCCACACAGCCACCACTCTCTGGGTGAAGAAGTTTCTCCTCATCTCTGTCCTAAATGGTCTACCCCGTATTTTTAAGCTGTGTCCTCTGGTTCGGCACTCACCCATCAGCGGAAACATGATTCCTGCCTCCAGAATATCCAATCCTTTAATAATCTTATGTCTCAATCAG
>NC_057736.1:9858401-9919782 GCF_004010195.1 Chiloscyllium plagiosum | reverse complement strand
TGCCTTTCCGAAATGGAGCCGTTTATCACTACTCTTTGTTTCCTGTCAGCCAACCAACTTTCAATCCAAGTTAGTACTTTGCCCCCAATACCATGCGCCCTAATTTTACTTACTAACCTCTTGTGTGGGACTTTATCAAAAGCTTTCTGAAAGTCCATCTACTGGATTTCCCTCGTCCAACTTCATAGTTACATCCTCAAAAAATTCAAGAAGATTAGTCAAGCATGATTTCCCCTTCATAAATCCATGCTTACTCTGTCCTATCCTGTTACTACTATCCAGATGTGCCGTAATTTCATCTTTATAATAGACTGCAGCATCTTTCCACCACTGAGGTCAGACTAACTGGTCTATAATTTCCTGCTTTCTCTCTTCCACCTTTCTTAAAAAGTGGTATAACATTAGCCATCCTCCAATCCTCAGGAACCAACCCCGAATCTATCGAACTCTGGAAAATAATCACCAACGCATCCACGATTTCCCAAGCCACCTCCTTCAGTACCCTGAGATGCAGACCATCAGGCCCCGGAGACTTATCAACCTTCAGACCTAACAGTCTCTCCAACACCAAATCCTGGCAAATATAAATTCCCTTAAGTTCAGGTCCATCAGCCACTGATACCTCAGGGAGATTGCTTGGGTCCTCCCCAGTGAACATAGATCTGAAGTACCCATTTAATTCCTCTGCCATTTTTTTGTTCCCGGTAATTTTAGTCCTAACCATTTTTTTGCCTTGCACATACCTAAAAAAGCTTTTACTATCCTCCTTTGGTATCCAATGGGTTTGGTATCCAGAGGAGAACTATGAACATATGAATACATACACACTTGTGCGCACAATAATAGAGGGCTATTGTTTTGTTTTGCTGAGCTGTGTTACGGTTGTTATTCTTCTTATTGTTAAGATTTTCCTTTTTTAGCTTAGCTATTAGTTATTTGTGTAATTAGCAGCTTTGTTTTTTTAATATTAGTTTGAATGGTTTGATTTTGTATTTGTTATAATATTCAAAAGAAACTTTTTAAATAAAAATATATTTTAAAAAATGAAGGCAACACTGGCTAAAGAACTATCATATTACAAATGAAATATTTAACAGCTTGCATTTTTAAAAATCAAATAACTCAAGCAAAGGCTATAAAGTGAGCTAATTTCAAGACAACTATTAAAGTAAGGCACTGCAAAAAAAAAAAAAATGATACTGAACAAATAGCTTTTCAATGTGTTTCAAATTTCAAGAAACCAACTGGTTACTTACTTCAGATTGGATAACTTTTATAAGGAAGAATATGTGGTACACTGTTCTTGCAATGATACCAAGTTGACGACAGCGTTCTAGAAAGGAATCTAAAGAGGGATCCATTCTTCGCTGCAACTTGCTCCAAAACAGAGTAAGTTCCCTTGAGGAAAAAGGATGACAAACAATTATTTCCTTTTTAAGTACACTTTTAAGATGTCATACCATTTCTGGCTTAAAAAGTGGCAGTATAACTAGATTCCATTCTCACAATCACTACATGCAGACAAAATAGTATGCCTCTCATGTTGTTTTCTCAGCAACATCATTCACAATTAAAACCACATACAAACATAGAGGGCATTTGTTTAACTTACCAATTTTGACCTATTTTGGACAAGTACCAAAATATAACCAAAAACACGTTGAATTACAATATAGCAGTGAGAACGTTCCTCATGACGAAATAGTAAAATGCTTCTTGCTTGTACTGAGATACCTATTCATATACATGGCAGCAAGAGTCACTCACTTGGATCCAGAGGGTAAAGATCAACTCAAGTTTCTGCTTCAGTCTCCAGATAGCAGACATGAATGAGGATCAGATCAGACTCAGCTGTGACGCTATGCACGATGAATACGTCACCTAGTCTGTTTCAATTTTGCTTCAATGCACATTATGTCAAGTTGGACGAAGAACTAGACAGCAAAATCCCAATGAACTTTTACTTTCACAAGAGCAAAAGGTCAGGGTGGCAATGAACTATAGTTACAGTTTCAAAGCAGAGATTAAACACAGGTGCTCAATTTAATCAATTTACAATCCATCAACCAGCCCGAACTACAGAAATACAAAAGGGAAACAATCACACCACTCACTATCACCGTGAGTTAGTACAGCATGCTAAAATCCAAATAATAATTCTCCCAGCAAGTGTGAACGTAAAGGCATGGAAAAATCTGATACCTCAAATATTTTAATACTTAAAATACCTAAAACTTACCAAGAGCAATAGACACTTTCCTGCTGTAGCTGATGTGTAAGGAATGTTGTACACAGGACAAAAGCAGCATTATCCTGACCATCAGACTCCAAATTACAAATAATATCCAGTACTTCCTTGCAATCAACATGGGCAATCTATCCGAAGTAGAACATTTTGGATATTAGACAGGATAATCATTGCAATTTAATTTAGATACATAATGCAAAGTTCATTTCAAAATGTGGGACAAAACCAAAACAGACACTCAATTTTCTGAAAATGACATTATTCCTGGAAACTTTTAGAACCACGTTGTCCATAAGTAACAATGTATTTAATTTAAATATTGCAAGAACACAAGACAGATACCAATGAAGGTTATTCAAGCGATGTTCCAGAATGACCTTTCGATCCAAGACAATAACAGAGGTCCTAAAATTATTCTAGCATTTTAGTCTCCAACACTCAACCAAACATCTATTTCATGTGTTGATTGCTTTTGCAAATTAGATTAGATTACTTAGAGTATGAAAACAGGCCCTTCGGCCCAACAAGTCCACACCAACCCTCCGAAGAGTAATCCACCCAGATCCATTCCCCCTGACTAATGCACCTAACACTATGGGCAACTTAGCATGGCCAATTCACCTGACCTGCATATCTTTGGACTGTGGGAGGAAACCAGAGCACCTGGAGGAAACCCACGCAGACACGGGGAGAATGTGTAAACTCCACACAGTCACCTGAGGTGGGAATTGAACCAGGGTCCCTGGCGCTGTGAGGCAGCAGTGCTAACCACTGAGCAACTGTGTTGCCCCAAATCTTTTGACGTCTGCCTTAAAGTTTCATGGATTTGTAGATGTTCCTATTTTATACTATTATGATTCACGACAAAGTTCAAGACTTGACTATTCTATATGCTGTTTTATTTGATAATCTATATCACATCATCTTTTAAATCCAAAAACCTTAAGTTTCTTTTGCTTCCCTTAGAACTCAGTACTCTGAGTTGGAGGACCACCTTGAAGCTTCTCTCTAAACTGCCATGAGCTTGAAGGATTCCCTTAAGCTTTGACAACCGCAGCACTGTCATCAATTTTCACTACTGCCCACCAGAATCTGCTTTTGTGAAAATTCTATCCAAATTTTCATATTGGGGTCTATATTCCTTCGCAGAGTAATGGATCTTTCAAGAACAGAAAAGCCTCCACTTTTTAAAAACTACTTACCTCTTTTGCTGCCTCCTCATTGGGTCCCATGGTGCAGAGACAAGTGAGGTAGATTTGTCGAAAAGCACCTTTGTTGTTAATTTCTGCATTTTCTGCACAACATTTCGCTAGCAGCGTTGCTTCAAGCTTACGATCTGTCTTCATCAAATGTTTAATGCGTATCTCAAGGAATGCAGGCCCCTCCTGGATCAAGTAATTCTTGACTATATAAACAGAAAAGGTCATTTGGTTATAATCTATACCTTGGACGACTATCGTGATATTTAATAAAACAAAGACATGTCAGAAATTAGGCTACCAAAATAAAAGTTAGCATCTACAATACAAGGAAATTAATCCTGTCAGAATGGTTTATACTCTGCCACCCAATTCTGATCAATGGTAAATGACTAAACACTCTTTCCTGGCTTGAATTAACTTTCAGTCTGATGTGGGCAAATACTGGATTTAGCAACATAATATTTGAAGGACTGTAGTTTCAAATGCAGCCTGAAATCAGTACAAAGACTTTTCAGGCATATCGTTTATATTAATCCAAAAGGTTTGTGTGCATCAATAGGTTACATTGCATATTAAATTGCAAAAATACAAGAATCTTAATTAAAAAGTTTCTTTCACAATTGAAAAATGTTGAAGTAAATAGCCTGTTCGGAAACAAAAGTTTGAGCAGTAACACTTGTACATGCGAAAGATAAGCCCTCATTTCATTTTTGTGGTACTGGCTACAGGTAAAAGTTCCAGCGTAATTATTCTACTACATTGAGTCCACATTACATGTTGGCTAATTATTTCTGAAAGCTATTTCTTGATCAGAGATTGTATTTCTGACTTTTGTCCTGCAATCTCGTTTTCACTTTGCACCCTATTCCCAAGACACCAGCATTACTAGTCCTTAAATGCTTCTTCATACCAGCAACCTAGCCCAGTAGCAACATCAGGCAGACATTCTCAATTATTCAGTTGAAAACAAATTTTCCATTTGTCTAAGCATTCCAATAAATTATATAGCAACAACATGAAATGAAAAGCATAAGCACAACCTAATCAAACTGTTAGTTTTACTTCACCATCCACCAAAAAGACTATTATTCCTGCAACCTAATATTAACACTGCATCAGAATGCAGTTTCTTTTAAACAGGCAAAACACAGCCCTTCCAGAGCTTTTATTCAACAAATGAAACCAAGAGCCCTTTTATATAAATTCTTAGATTAATATTGCGGGAGAAAAAGCCCAACATATAACCATATCTTTTTGATATTTATGTAAGAGGAAAAACTCAATTGATATAAATTACTCTACAGGAGAGATTTATGAATGATTTTATTGCAGTAGTGTCACTAGATTATCAAAGGGGTCCTCCAGGAAAAAAAGTACAAGTGCCTTGTTTGAACATCAGGAAAGAGACAGATCAACGGGCACTTACTGATCAAACACTCTTATACTTAAGAGGTACCAGAGCATATCTGGCATCTATGACCACGGCTACCTACGAATGTAGCTTTTAAAAAATAGCAAAAGGGATTCTGTTCCACTAAGATCCTAATCTATAGCACACCCAAGTTTTAGAAAGGAAATTAAATGCAAGTTAGAAAAGTGGAAAAAAGGCAAGGAAACCAAGTTACCTGCATATCGTAAAATACAGCACACCAATTTCAATTTAAACAAGCTGTTTCCTATCAATATCATTCCGCACTGCAGAATTAGAATGATACATACAGAGGACCATGCAACACATTGTGTGTGGGTTAGCTCTATGGGCCAGCTCTCCAATTAATCCCATTCTCTTACTCTTCCCTCACACACCTATCCATTTCTTTCCCTTTGAGTCTTAATCAAATACATTCTTGGTTAAAAGCTGATTTTAACCAGCCGTTTAACCAGCCACTTAAGGTCACAACTCCCTGCATAAAAATAATTCATGTCACAGCTTTCATTTTTAAAGCACATTTACTTCTCAATAAATGAGGATGCATCCCATGCACACAACTTTCTACTTTGAGATCTTACAAACCTTTAGTACCTCCTTTTCATTCTATCCAATGAAGTTAAAATGCCTCCTCCTTTACAGCTGCTTGGGCAGCATCCTCTTCGGGTGAAGGATGTAAAACACCTCAGTTTCTGCATTCACAGATTTTGTGTTTCAGTCCCACCATTTCACTATTGTGTAGTTCTAAGACAGTTTTGGATTATTTTTGTTGTAGCTATTATTCTATTATAGTACACTCACTCTTTTGTTCCTTTAAAAGACTTGTTCTGAACATTCAATATTCAGCTTACCTCTGCTATACCTTTTCAACAGATTTAAATTAAAAATCACAACACTAGGTTATAGTCCAACAGGTTTATTTGGAAGCACTAGTTTCCAAAGTGCTGCTTCTTCATCAGGTGGTTGTGAAGGAGGACGATAAAACACCATTTATAGCAAAAGGTTACAGTGATACAATGATTGAACAGACCTAGATTGTTAAGTCTTTCACCTTTCAGAATGGATTTGCTGGTTCCGGTTCTTTAATATGTAAATCCCAGGTGTACATTATTTTGGCAATGAATCCCTAACCTTCTTTCAGACATTTAACTGTATAATTGAGTGTAAAAGGCAAGGCAGTAAAGGCTGAACAGTCACTGTTTTTTCTCTCTGAAAAGGCACCAAAAGCTACCAAAGATCAGCTTTCTCAGTCTCGATTTTGAATACCAGATTACTAAACAAACTTCCCATAGGTGTAAAATTAAGTCCTCAAATTTATGCTCAGAGGTTGGCATCTTTCCAGCTGAGAGGGATGATGGGCATACAATCTGTGAACTTTGGGAAGGTTAAACAAAATCAACTACTGCACTTATGAAGGCAAAAGCCAATTCTGAAAGGGCAAAATCTGTTTAAAGTGCCGTACATGAAACCATCCCCGGTCAATGGTGCAGAAAGGTATCTGCTGACCCCTTATTTGAAGTCTTGGTGCCTACTTTGCAGCTTCAGAAACCATATAATTGGGATGGCAAAAACCCTGCCCACTGTTGGTGTAGGTAATTTCAACTATTGCCAGGTAGTTTCTCATTCTTGACAATTATATTGCTGTCGTTTGATAGCCCATTCTCTGATTCAAGAATGTTGTCTCCCAGGTTTCACAGCCTTAGAGAAACAATTTTCTATATGCCCAAAAAAGCCGAATCAAGCCGTCTTTGTTTGATCACTGCTGGCATGATCAGCATGCTCGCCTAGAAAGGTTTACTCAGGTGGTGACATTTTCCTTTCAATATAATGCCAAGGATGTTGAAATACCCAGGATGGAAGCTATAGGGCCTTTGTCCTTCCTACTTGTAAGCTAACAATTTCTGCCAAACAGCAATGTGAAGATACACAGTTGCAGATAAGCGCCTTGTCTGAAAAGAGGCTTCTTTCTTTTCTCTTCCATGCCTGTTTTGTTAGTTGATCAAAGTTGGCTATTTCCACCATGTATGTTGAGCTCATTATGAGCTATCAGTCTGTCAATGTTGACCTAAGGTAGAAAAAAGTACTAACTGCTTCTAATAGCATGCTGTTGCTGAACCTGATCACAGACAGACACGACATCCTGTCCCATAACTACATTGCTCCTGACACCGAAGGGGAGGAGAAAATGACAAACATGGGTCAATGCATTGGCCTCTGAAGCTCAACTATCTTTAGTGTAAAATACAGAGGAACCTCGATTATCCAAATGACACGAAGAGAGTATTTTGTTAGACGATCTAACGTTCAGATAATCAAATGCCTGATAACAATTTAACCAAGCATTGGGATCTTGCGATCTTGCCGGACAATCCGAAATTCAGATAATTGAATGCCAGATAATCGAGGTTCCTCTGTGCTTAGTGAATATTAGATTACCTATAGTGTGGAAACAGGCCCTTCAGCCCAACAAGTCCACATTGACCCTCCAGAGCGCAACCCACCCAGACCCATTCCCCTATATTCACACTTGAATAATTCACCTGACTTGCACATCTTTGGACTGTGGGAGGAAACCAGAGCACCCGGAGGAAACCCACGCAGAAACGGGGAGAATGTGCATACTCCACACAGACAGTTGCCAGAGGCGGGAATTGAACCCGGGTCCCTGGTGCTGAGAGACAGCAGTGCTAACCACTGAGCCACCGTGCCGCCCAGTATTTCAGAATATCACAAATTCAATGCATTTCATAGTTAAGTGTATTAAGGGCTTTTGTGGTCGTCACCCTACTTTTGAGCAAGGAAACCCAAGTTCAAGTCCACCTTTTCTAGAGGAATGTCATAACATCTCTGAACAAGCTGACAAACCTTTTTAATTATACCTAGAGACTTAGATGAATGAAGTTTAAATATACATGCAGCATGAATTATTTCTGAAAAGGTGGTTAAGAGAATCATTAAACTGCATTCATGCATACCTTCTTCAATGTCTGCTGGTTGTTTGGTAAGAATGCATTGTAGGAGTGGATTTTTCCATGCACCACCATCATTTGTGATAGCAACAAGGGCCTGCAGTTCATTATGCCCAAATTCCAGCAATGTGATGTGAGAATCCTATCAAAAAGATAGTGAAAAGTTTACAAGCACACCATGATGAAAAGCTGCACATTGTTTGGCTTTACCCTCAGAACAAGGTCACTGATAAATGTATTCACAAACAACATCTAATCTGTTCTGTTTTTATAGTTCACAGCACATTTCAGTTACCTGCTCATTTCAACAATTTCATAAAGCATGAAACCAGCATCAATATTACAGCAACACTGTCTTCTGCACGATTGTATTGAACTTTCAAGCCAATTCTCAGTTCCAAAGTATGTGTTGCAATTCTGTACACACTATTCTACAAATCTTAGCAAAATTAGCTTCAGAAAATAAATCCATTAACATATAAATCACATGAGCTATATGGACCATTTTAGATTAGGCCCTTCATAGTAAACACAGAAACTGCCAGACTAAGAAGCTTCATAATAAAATGCACAGTAACATGCTGTAAAGTGTGATTCATTAATCCATTTTGACAATTTATCGTTAGAAATTGCATTTTACTTCAGTGGGCTTTTTTCCCCCCCTCTAATTCCATGAAAGCTATGTATGACAACATTCACTTCCAAGTAGAAGAATTTTTTCTAGGAATGACACCAGAAAGATCTTTGGGACAGATGATCATTGCAGAAGCACTCATATAAATAAAAGTTTGAGAATGATCACTCACTCCTCCCAAAACCAAAATATACAGTTTATAAAGTCATGAGGGGCATGGATAGGATAAAGAGAGAAAGTTTTTTTCCCCTGGGGTGGGGGAGTCCAGAACTAGAGGGCATAGGTTTAGGGTGAGAGGGGAAAGATATGAGACCTAAGGAGCAACTTTTTCACGCAGAGGGTGATGTGTATGGAATGAGCTGCTGGAGGAAGTGGTGGAGGCTGGTACAATTACAGCATTTAAAAGGCATCTGGATGGTTATATGAATAGGAAGGTTTTTGAAGGATATGGGCTGGGTGCTGGCAGGTGGGACAAAATAGGTTGGGAAAAGGATGACTAAGGTAGGAATTGGGCCAGTCAAAGACAGAAGTGGGAAGTTGAGTATGGACCCTGTGGACATTGGAGAGGTGCTAAACAAACATTTCTCATTGGTTTTCACTCAGGAAAAGGAGAATATCATAGAGGAGCAGAATGAAGTATGAGATATTAGACTAGAAAGGATCGAGCTTAGATACAAAGAGGTGTTATCAAGTCTAGGAGTGTAAGTAAACAAGTCCCCTGGGCTGAATAGGATTTATCAGAGGATTCTCTGGGAAACTAGGGAGGAGATAGCGAAGCCTTTGACTCTGATATTAGTGTCATCATGGTCTACAGGTTTAGTACCAGAAGACTGGAGGATTGCAAATGTTGTACCCTTGTTTAAGGGCAGTAGAGATGATCCAGGTAATTGTAGGCCATTGAGCCTTACTTCTGTTGTAGGAAAGGTTTTGGAAAGGATTACAAGAGATAGGATTTATAATCATCTAGCAAGTAACAATTTGATTTCAGATAGTCAACATAGTTTTGTCAAGGGCAGGTCATGTCTCACAAACCTGAAATTTTTGAGAAGGTGACCAAGCATGTAGATGAGGGTATGGCAGTTGACGTGGTGTACATGGACTTCAGTAAAGCCTTTGATAAGGTTCCACATGGTAGGCTGTTGGAGAAAATGCAGAGGCATGGGATCGAGGGTGATTTAGCAGTTTGGATTAGAAACTGGCTTTCTGAAAGAAGGCCACGAGTGGTGGTTGATAGAAGATATTCAGCTTGGAGTCAGTTACTAATGTTGTGCCACAAGGATCTGTTTTGGGCCCACTACTGTTTGTCATTTTTATAAATGACTTAGACGCAGGCATAGGTGCTCAATTACTAAGTTTGCAGATGACACTAAAGTCGGCGGAGTGGTGGACAGTGTAGAAGAATGTTACAGGTTGCAGGGGGACTTCAATAAACTGCAGAATTGGGCTGAGGGGTGGCAAATGGAGTTCAATGCAACTAAATGCAAGGTGATTAACTTTGGGAAGAATAACAGGAAGGCAGACTACTGGGTCAATGGAAAGATTCTTGATAGTGTGGATATGCAGAGGAATCTTGGAGTCCACGTACAAAGATCCCTGAAAGTTGCCACCCAGGTTGATAGAGCTGTTAAGGCACAAGGTGTGTTAGGTTTCATCGGTAGAGAGATTGAGTTCCGGAGCCACAATGTGATGTTGCAAATATACAAAACGCTAGTGTGGCTGCACTTGAAATACTTGTATAGTCTGGTTGCCCTATTACAGGAAGGATGGGAGGCATCAGAAAAAGGTGCAGAGGAGATTTATCAGGATGTTGCCTGGTCTTATGAGGAAAGGCTGAGACACTTGGGCCTGTTCTCATTGGAAAGAAGGCTAAGAGAAGATTTGATAGAGACATACATGATGATCAGAGGATTAGATAGGGTAGACAGTGCAAGTCTTTTTCCTAGAATGATAAGGTCAGATTGTACTAGGGGTCATAGCTACAAATTGAGGGGTGATAGATTTAAGACAGATGTCAGAGGCAGGTTCTTCACTGTGGTTAGGGTGTGGAATTTCATATCTGCCAATGTAGCTAACTCAGCCACATTAGGGAGATTTAAACAATCCTCGGATAAGCACATGGACGATGATGGGATAGCATGTGGGGACGAGCTGAGTATAGTTCACAGGCCGGCACAACATCAAGGGCCGAAGAGCCTGTTCTGCGCTGTATTGTTCTATGTTCTATATCTGGTCGGCATGGACGAGTTGGACCAAAGGGTCTGTTTCCATGCTGTACATCTAATAATCAATTTAACCGTCATTGTGACGTACTTCAAACGTTTTGAGAAAAAAAAACCTTTATTTGCCAAACATTGCCCTATTACTCTAAAGTATAAGTCGTTCCAAAGGTATCTGCCACATCAATTATCTGCATGAGACATTTCGTAGCACGGTGTTAAGAGTGTATTTGACATGAGGAATAATCACAGACAAGCTGGATCCTCTCCTCTCACATTTACATTTTACAACAGCTTCTGATTTCAAATCAGGAGTGGGATCCCCACGCCAAATTCAATTACAATGCTCCCACTGCTGCTTTGGTTTAGATTATGATTGGGAACTGAA
This sequence comes from Chiloscyllium plagiosum, assembly GCF_004010195.1. NCBI lineage: Eukaryota > Metazoa > Chordata > Chondrichthyes > Orectolobiformes > Hemiscylliidae > Chiloscyllium > Chiloscyllium plagiosum. Next base: position 9,908,696 of record NC_057736.1, on the reverse strand, counting down.
CACAAGGAAGCGGTCAGTATCAGGTTTCAGTTCAGAAGAATAGTTTCATCTCAGGATAGCAGATGGTTTGTGAAGTCTTCAAGCAGGAAAGTAGTCAAATTTTTTTTAAAGCAGTCCCAGCACACACAGGCGGTAAGAGACCAAATTTTTCTCTGATTCAGTGGAAAGAAATCAGTCAGTAGTTTTGTGTCTCCAGGAGAGACAATAATGGAGAGAATCACACTTGGTGAATGTGTAATTGCCAAAAGGAAAAGCTTGCAACTTGTCAGCTCAGCAAATAATTAAAGACTTTAGATAGGAGTGATATTTTACTTAGATGGACTACCAGCAAATGATAGCATTGTAAATTGTTGAATCTTCTCATGTTTCGATTTTTCTACTTCATAATTAACCATTTGTGGTGATAAGTTGCTTTTTTATTTATAGAAGATTTATTGGCAGTTTAATGTTCAGGGATTGATGACTATGATGACCGAACTACAAAGAGATACATTTTATGATCTATCAAGCCAGGTTTCACTGAGATGGGTCTGGCCGATATTTTCGCCAACTGGGATCAGAAAAAAACCTACATATTAAAGCACTCCAATGAATGAAATCAAGGTTTGGATCATTATTGACTACAGTGCAATTGAGAATTAGAGCAAACAAAACTCATTTCAACAAATAATCTGCCATTTCCAACCGATCACTCACCTGTAACGTCTGTTGCAGCTGCTGCCATACCTCTTGTGGAATCTCATTTTCAGACAGTGACAATAGAAGTTCAAAACAACTCCTAAAATTTTAAACAGGGTTAATAAATGAGTCAGCTAACTCCTTTTGAAAGGTTCAGACTTATTCTACTGAAGATCTGTTGCATCTGTTGCCAGGAAACAAAAACAAATGTCTCTTCAGAAAAGCAAACATTTATTCTGTTGCCAATAAAGACGAGGAATCTTACAAGTGTAACTTATTCTATACAACTTATTCTACACAGTATTTCATCAAATCTGCTCAAGTACCAAATAAACAGCCATAATATCATAAACCATAATGTTTTTAGTAAAGTGACATTTAGATGGTTTTAGAATTTCCACCATGATTAGTACAGGTGGTTAAGTTCCCCAACTGCACCTGGATGCGTAAAAACGGTGGATGCCCTTCCGAAAGGCATTGAGGGTCTAACTGCAGAACATGGACTGCAATAGTTCAAGAAGGCAACTCACCACCACCTTCTCAACGCCCATTAAGAATGGTGGCCAATAAAGTCTGGCCAGCTAGTGACACCAATGCCCCACAAGAATAAAAAACCTAACATGCATTTAGCAACAATACTAACGACAAGGAGTACAGCACAAATTCTACCGCAAGACACCAAAACCCATAGCAGTCCACAATACTAACTACTCAGTCACAGAGTTATATTGTACGGAAACAGACCCTTCAGTCCACCTGTTCCTTCCAACCAGATATCCTTGAGTGATTGAGTCATATTTGCTAGCAGTATTCCCCAGATCTCTCTAAATCCTTCCTATTCATATACCCATCCAGATGCCTTTTAAATGCTGTAATTGTACCCCCTCCTCTGGCAGCTCATTCCATATAAACACCACCCTCTGCATGAAAGTGTTGTCCCTCAAGTCCTTTTTAAATCTTTTCTTTCTCACCTTAAACCTATGCCCTGCAATTTTGGACTCTCCTACTCTAGGAAAAAGACCATGGCTATTCACCCTATCCATACCCCTCAAGTGTTAACCCTCAGTCTCCCATGCTCCAGGAAAATGTCCCCCAACCTATTCAGCTTCTATAGCTGAAACCCTCCAATCCCACAACATCCTTGTAAATCTTTTCTGAATCTTAAGAGTTTAACACCATCTTTCCTATAGCAAAGACATCAGAAATGAACACAGTATTTTAAAAGTGGCCTCACCCATGTCCTGTACAACCACAACAGGATGCCTCAATTCCTATATTCAATGCACTGACCAATGAAGGCAAGCATGCCAAATGCGTTCACCACCTGCAACTCCACTTTCAAGGAACTATGCGCCTGGACTCATAGGTCTCTGTTCAACATCATTCCCCAGGCCCCACCATTAAGTGTATAACTCTGCCCTGGTTTGCCTTACCAAAATGCAAAATGTCACATTTATCAAAATTAAATTCCAGCTGCCACACAAAGAGCAAAGAAATCCCAAGCTTATTTTCTACACTTAAGATTCTTGCAGTTGAATTTTCATAGAAAAATGCCATTAAGTATAGTGGCACTTACACTGCTAATCGATTCAGTACAAAATGAATATGAGCACAGTCCGTAGTCAGGTAAGGCCTTGCGTTTGTGTAACTTTGGATAGAAATCCGATACACGTCCAATAAAGGCAGGAGTTCTTCAGAGGCTTTGCACTTCTCACCATATTGTACAAAGATCTACAGTGAAAGAACAGGAGTCATTATTTCAGAACCCAATCACCAAATTAGCTACTCAGGAGATAGTGTTTTCTGTAATCTGCAGTGATATGGAAACATTTTTAAACATGCTTTAAGTCAACAGTAAGCTCAAAAGAGCAGCAGTGTATTAGCTTGTTTCACCGGCTAGATTTAAACCAGTACTGACAAGAACCGAAACACATGGCAATTAGAACTAAAAAAAAAGTACCCATTACTATTACAAGGAATGATTCAGAGCTGAAATCTCTGGTTTCTAATCAATATTTCACCTTCTCTCCTATTTCTGGGATTTCATGCCAGAGGGCCAATTCATTTGCCTTCCAGGATGGAAAATGGCTATTCCTCCAATGAAGCAAGCCACCAGTTCACATTAGTTAAAAAATTAAAATGTTTTGAGAGCATAATGTGGAATAGTTCTGAATTCTACCAGTGAATATGCACACCATCACCTGTGTTTTAAGGTATCTCAAAAACAAGTGCCAAACAGCATCCAGAGTTGCTATCCGCAGATCCAGTGTTGATGAGGAGCAGATACTATATTTAGCAACAGTACCAATGACAGTGAAGGTTGACATTTTGGTGGCCCCCAAACTCAATACTGCTACATACTTAAGGTGCAGATTTGGTTCAGTGCATTTGGATCACTAAGCAAAGTGATACAAAAAATCAAGTCAATATGTTTCAAGGATGCTGCTAATTTTTTTGAACCAAATTCCCCCATTACTGAAAGGAAATTCAAAGAAAAAACAATCTTATGAGTCCACATCTAAAAACATGACTGAAATGATCTCTGGCATATTCAAGCCAAAAGCAAAGAATGAAGATAAAATGAATTATGCACCAAAACTGGCTAGCATTTACTTTTAATTTACTTCAATTTTCATATCTCCAGGGACTGTTAGTTATACACGAACATGTGAATTAAAAGTAGTACATTTGACCCCTAAAGCCTGCTTTGCTATTCAGTAAAATTACAGCTAATTGAATTGTGGCTTTAACTTCACTTGCCTGCCTACTGAAAATTTGATTTGTCCTTAGTGAAAGATCGCTATCTCTGCCTTTAAAGCATTCAAATTCCTTGCTCTGTGGAGGAAGAAAAGAGCACAGAAATTGACTGAGAAATAGGGCTCATCTGTGCCTTAAATGGGAGAATTCTTATTTTAAATTGTTTCTGTTAGTTCTAGTCTCTCCCACAAAAGGAAATAGACTCTTTAATGGAGTAAAATACCCCAAGGTGCGACACCAGAGAGGTATAAAACAAAATACAACCAAGCCACGAGGACATATTAGATTAAATGGCCATTAGCTAGAGCAAACAGCTAGGTTTCATGAAATGTCTAAAAGGAGGAAAGAAAAATAAGAGTCAGAGAGAGGGAATTCAAGCCAATGGTGGAGTAATTAAAATTGGGGCTGCTCAAAAGGCCAGGAATATATGAGAACATCTATTTCAGAGGAAGGTGAAGCTGGAGGTGGTGACAGAGATGGGAAGAGGCAAAAACAAGTAGGAATTTGAAAACAAGGATGTTAACTTTAAAACTGAGGCTGTGCTTGAACAAGAACCCATGCAGGTCAGTGAGCAAAGGGTGGGTCAGGACATGGTCAAAGCTCTGGGTGACCTCAAATTTATGGAGGGAAGAATCTTGGAAGCTAGTAATGTCAACCTCGAAACTACAATCGCTTGAAATAAGGATTCAACAGAGAAAGGGGCAAAATCAGGCAACATTACAGGACTCATGTATAGGCTGAAGCTGATGTCAACTAAAAGTTGGTTTAGTTCTGGGCATTTGCCAGGGAAGGGAGTTGAGTCAACATGCACTTCAGGTGCAATCAAACAGAATTAAATCAATTTTTAGATAGCAATTATATCATAAATGAGGCATGAGAAAAGATATCTGGACATTCATGGTTTAACATTTCAGAAGTTCCAACCTGATATCTGCATCCAGTAAAAGTCATGGCCAAAAGGTTAATAAAATTCCTCTTTAAAAAGGACAGGAAAGTATTGACGAGGTGCAAATTCCAGTTTCCTATTGTGAGACACTTGTGGAAGTATTTACTGCAAATATCAACACTAACTTTGAGGTGAATAAGTCTTTTGATTCTTTAAGTCTTTAAACCGGAACTGCACTTGACATGTCACCACTTGCAGAATTTAAGCTCGTAATAGAAGAATTCATATTTCTTAAAATGTTCCTCACTACTAGCTACCTGCACCACACAAAACATTTTCAATACAAGAATTACATTTTAGGTTCTGTTATCAACTCTAGACAAGTTGTTAATCTTTCATCAGAACTGGGAAAAGTTAGCCAAGGAATAGGTTTTGGGCAAAACAATTTTATTACATCTTTAAACTTTTCCAGTTCTGATGGAAAATCATTGGCCTGGAAAATCCACAGTTGCTATGCAAGCTAAGAATTCCAGCAGTTTTTAACCTGAGATTTCCAGAACAGACAGTATTTTGCTTTCTGATTAGAACTAAACTGCATTGATTTTACAATGACTTCAGGCAACCTGCCATTTTACTATCTCCATGGGAATGTTTTACATCCCAGAATGCTTTACAGGACCATTAACATATGACACCAAACCACTTGACGAAAGATTAGAAGTGATCAACATTGACAGTCCTAAAAGGAAGGTGACAGTTTGGGGACCACGTTTCAGAGTTTAAGTAGTGATATCATGGCTGTCATCAGTGGAGTAATTGAAATTGGGAATGATCAGGTGGTCAGAATTAGAGCAATGTAAATGTCTTTAGTTCTGTGGCAAGGTTACAAACAGATTTGAAAACATTGACAAAAAATTTAAAATTAAGGCAGTACTTAACTACCCAGTTGAACAAGGGTGTACTGGGCGAAAGGAACTGGATAGGAATTGATGGCACATACAGAGCTACAGGCGAGCTAAAATATATGAAGAGTACAATGTGGAGACCATAAAAATAGGCAACCTCATTGTTAGGATAGTTGACATCAAACCTAAATCTGTTGAAACAGCCTCCAACTTAACGATAAGAGATTGAGGGGCAAATAACATACAACTATACATAAAGGTTTCCACAGCTGCAGCAAAAGGATACTTTTCTGTACTGTGTTATCAGTAAGCCTGACAATAATGATAGTAATTTACCCACACTTTCAGCAGAGGCTAGATGTTAGGAATGAATATATCTGATGTTTATCAATGCTCTGTTCTTTTCAATTTATCACAGGAAAGCATTAGAATTGACTCAACACTTTGCTTATGCTGCCACAGTCTGATCTCTTCAGTACTCGTCTGTGGTAGAGCATTTCCTTACTGCATTACAGTGCTTCTGTGCATATTGAGCAACATGTTTTAAATGCAATTCAGGACCACGCAGCCATACTTCCTTCCAAAAGGAGTGGACAGAAACCTTGAGTTTTTTTTTCGCTTTCGTTACAATCAGTGATTTTTTTCAAGGTCAAAAATGAACTCTACAAGATGCAAACACATCCTAGACATTCTTAGTAATACAGTTCCAAAAATCCCTACCGGCATTCAAATGAAAGTAAATTTGAAGCTCACTACAGGAAAGGCATTTAGTGCCCAACATCTGTGATGCAGAACCTAATGCTAAATTTAAAGACATCGGATGTGCAACAAGTTCAGTAGGGATAAGGAAGCATCTTATGCATTTATTTGCAGCTTAATTATAGGAACTTTACTACAAAGAAGCATAATTAGTGAGAGACAGGTGAATCAATGGTCTCCATTACAAGTATAGACATTTGCAATCTTAAAATTAAACAGCTGTCAGAAAATCAAACAGTACAGAAACATAATTTGTTCGTTAGTTTTCACCGAGTGTAAAACAACAGGAAATCAGCAAAGTTGTCCATGACATTGAGTAAACTACTGTTTTGCAGATAGGAAGAAAGTCTACACTGGGATTCCTGGAGGGTGATACTAAAACCACAACTTTGTGTGACCTATGTTAATGACCTGGGTGTGCAAGCCTCAATTTCAAACTTGTCAGGTGACTAAACTTAGAGTACACAAACTGAGGTCAACAATGATGGACTTACAGTCACCTAGTTCAGAAATTGAATATTACTTAAAAACGATACTACAGAAGATTTGCATTTTTCATTCATCAGAACGGAATAGCAAGATACTGAGTTTCAAAGGTGAGCAATTTATACTACATAAGAAACATGTTGTTGATTGATTTGAGATGATGCTGAAGAGAATGCTCAAGGGATCCGAGCTCTCATGCAGTATAAACTGCTGTTCTCTTCTGAAATTTAGTATTCTTGCAAATTTGTTCTGATGAATGCAATAACGCCAAAAAAAACACTCTTTTCTCAGGAATACTGAAGTGATAGTTTTAGGAGGACAATGACAGACAGGCTGGTGGAATGCACAAGCAAGTGGCTAGGTAAATTTCATGCACAGAAGTGTGAAGTGATATATTTGACAAGAAGAATGAGAAGAGACATGAAAAAACAATTTTAAATGAGGTATTAGAGCAGAGGGACTTGGATACACATGCACAAATCGTGGTCAGTGCATACAGACAGGTGTTAGTTAGAATTTCAGCTTTGTGATTTGAAGCAGTGTGTATAAAAGATAATTATGACCAACCACAAAAATCAGATTAAACCTCAAATGGTGTAGTGCATCCAATTGTGTCCATTCCATGTCACACTAGGAAGAATGGCGAGGTATTAGAGAAGATGCAAAAGAATTTACTTCATTCTCAGCTTAAAGATCCTCAGTCACATATCAATTTGATAAGCTGGGACTATTATCCTTAAAAACAGAAGGCCGAGAGGAAGCTTGAGAGAGGCTTTCAAAATCAAAAGTGGGCTGGACAGAGTAGATAGGAAAGAACTATTAGCATTGGTAGAGGATGACTGAATCAAAAAATATAAACACAAGGTGAATCGCAAAAGAGTGTCATGTGAATTTTAAAATACAGCCAGTGAATAGGATCTGAAATGCACAATCTGCATTTGTGATGCAGGCAGATTCAACTGTGGTTTTCACAAGGGAACAGCATAAAGGTCTAAAGGAAAAAATGACCGATCAGAAAGAAAGAATGGCAGATGGGACTAACGGAGTTGCTTTCGCAGAAAGCTGGCATATTTTGAGATTCCACAAATATAAACTGGAAATGGATTTACACAGACAAAATCAATTCAGAATGTGTTTTAGAATGGAGGCTGACAGCAAGAGACAGAACTCAGCTAAGACAAATGGTTATTTGTTTTACAAAACGTTCAAGTTCTAAATTGAAGGAAGGCTGATTTTTACAGTATTAAGCAGGAACTTCCAAAAGCTGATTGAGGGCATATGTTTGCAGGTAAAGGGATAGCTGGAAAATGGGAAGCCTTAAAAAAATGAGATAATGAGAGTCCAGAGACAGTATGTTCCAGTTAGGGAGAAAGGCAAGGCTGGAAGATGTAGGGAATGCTGGATGACTAAAGAAATTGAGCTTGTGGTCCAGAAGGAGGACCAAGCATATATCAGGCATAGACAGCAAAAATCGAGTGATTCCCCAGAAGAGGATAAAAGCAGTAGGAGTACATTTAAGAGGGAAACCAGGAGGGCAAAAAGGGGACATGAAATAGCTTCAGCAAATAGGGTTAAGGTGAATCCAAAGGGATTTGACAAATACATTATGGATAAAAGGGTAACAAGAGAAAGAATAGGGCTTCTTAAAAGATCAGCAAGGCCACTGTCTGTGGAACTGCAGATGGGGGAAGATACTAACCATGTGTTTTGCATGAGTGTTTACAGTAGAGAAGGATATGGAAGATGGAGCACATGGGAGATAAATAGTGACATTTTTCAAAATGTCACTACTGCAGATGGGGTGGTGGTGGGCATCTTAAAACACAAAGGTGGAAAAAATCCCCGGGACCTGATCAGGCACACCATGGAGCTCTATGGGAAGCTACAGAAGAGATTGCTGAGCCCTTTGCTAAACTTTTTGTGTCAACAACCACAGACAAGTTGCCAGAAGACTGGAAGTGGGATAACGTGTGCCACTATTTAATAAAAGTGTAAAGAAAAACCAGGGAATTGTAGACCAGTGAGCCTGACATCAGTGGTCGGCAAGTTGTTGGAGGGAATCCAAAGGGACAAGATTTACGTGTATGTGGAAAGGCAAGGACTAATTAGGGATGGTCAGCATGGCTTTGTGTATGGGAAATCATGTCTCAGAAACTTTATTGTGTTTTCTGAAGTAACAAAGATGACTGATGAGGGCTTCAGAAAAAGTGTTTGACAAGGTTCCTCACGGCAGACTGGCTAGCAAGGTTCGACCACATGGAATAGAGGGTGGACTAGTTATTTGAATACAGAACTAGATCAAAAGGTAGGAGACAGAGGGTGGTGGTGGAGTGCTATTTTTCAGACTGGAGGCCTGTCACCAGTGTGCCACAAAGATCAATGTTGGATAAATGATTTGGATATAAACATAGGACATCTGGTGAATAAGTTGCAGATGACGCCAAAATTGGAGATGCAGTGGACAACAAGGTTACCTCAAAGTACAATGGGACCTTGATCAGATGGGCCAATGAGAGGTAATTTAGATCAATGTAAGGTGCTGCATTTTGGAAAGGCAAATCAGGACAGGACTCACACTTAATGGTTAGGTCCTGGGGAGTGTTGCTAAACAAAGACCTTGGTGTGCAGGTTCATAGTTCCTTGAAAGTTGCCAGGGTTGGAGAATTTGAGCTACTGGGGGAGGCTAAATAAACTGGGCTATTTTCCTTGGAGCATCAGACACTGAGGGGGTGACATTATAAAGGTTTAAAATCATGAGAGGTATGGACAGGGCAAACAGCACGGCCTTTTTCTTGGGGTAGGGAGCTCAAAAAGAGGGCATAGGTTTAAGGTGAGAGGGGAAAGATTTAAAAGGACTTAAGGGGCAACATTTTCACAGCGGGTGTTATGGGTATGGAATGCACTGGCAAAGTATTGGAGGCTGGTACAACATTTAACAGGTATTTGGATGGTCATAGGAATAGAAAGGATTGAGAGAGATATGGACCAAATGCTGGCAAATGGGGCTAGATGTATATATTTCTGGTTGGCATTGACGAGTTGGATCAAAGGGTCGGCTTCAGTGCTGTATATCTCTTGACAATTTCAGGCAATTGCAGAAAAATGTTTTGATATTTGCAAAACTATTGTAGACTAAATGCATACAACAATGCAGCAAAAACATAAAATAAAAACAAAAGATTAGAAATATTTGCTAGATCTGACAAATCTGTGCAGAATTCAAGTGCTTGCATTTTAGATAAGTACTGGTTTGGCTTTTCTGAAAAGTAGTAAGGAAATATCCAAAATGTTTCTGCAATTTGGGGCTGGGAATGCAATAGGTAGATGAAGTTGGGGAGAAGGTGTTCAGTTGGAGGAGGGTGGAGCGGACAGATGGGAAAGATGATGGCCTGGCCAACAGGACAGTGCAAGTTGGAGACTTGGGACTGGGACTGGCGCGAGGGGCTAAGGGAAGTGAGGAAACCAGTTAAATCCACATTGATCCCATGTGGTTGCAGGGTCCCAAGGCGGAAGATGAGTTGTTCTTCCTCCAAGCACCAGATGGTTAGAGTTTGGTGATGGAGACGAGCCAGGACCTGCAAGTCCTTTGGAGGAGTGGGAGGGGGAGTTGAAGGGGAGAGGGGTGTTCGAGATTGTTCAGGTGAATTTTAGGTTGGGGCAAAAGGTTTTACTGAAGTTGATGACTGGCCGATACATATTCTTCAATGTAGCAGAGGAAAAGGTGGGGGATGGTGCTGTGTAGCTGCAGAGGATTGACTGTTTCACGTACCATACAAAGAGACAGGCAAAGCTGGGTCCCATGCGGGTGCTCATGGCTATCCCTTTGGTTGAGGTAGCGGGAAGATTGGAAGGAGAAGTTATTAAGGGTGAGGACCAGTTCAACCAGGCAGATGAGGGAAGGGTACTGGTTGGGACGGCGTGAGGGGAAGTAATGGAGGCCTTCGTCGTGACAGATAAATGTGTTGAGGGACTGAATTTCCATGGTGAAGATAAGGTGCAAGGCGCAGGGGAAAAGAAAGCGTTGAAGGTGGTGAAGGGCGTGCATGGTGTATCCCAAATGTAAGTGGGGAGTTCCTGGACTAAGAGGTCAGGACAGTGTCAAGGTATGCAGAGGTGAGTTCAGTGGGACAGAAGCAGGCTGAGATAATGGGTTGACTGGGGAAGTCAGGTTTGTGAATCGTTGGTAGGAGGTAGAATCAGGCGGTGCAGGGCTCGTTTTCAATGAGGTTGGAGGCTGTGGATGGGAGATCCCAAGAGGTGACGAGGCTGTGGATGGTCTGGTGATGGGAGGTGAGGTCGTGGTCGAGGGGGCAATAGGAGCAGGTATCTGCAAGTTGGTCCCTGGCTTCAGAGGTGTAGAGATGGAAATGTGTTGCTGGAAAAGCGCAGCAGGTCAGGCAGCATCTAGGGAACAGGAGAATCGACGTTTCGGGCATTAGCCCTTCTTCAGGGCTAATGCCCGAAACGTCGATTCTCCTGTTCCCTAGATGCTGCCTGACCTGCTGCGCTTCTCCAGCAACACATTTCCATCTCTGATCTCCAGCATCTGCAGACCTCACTTTCTCCTTCAGAGGTGTAGAGGTCAGTGTGCCAAACTACCACAGCACCCACCTTGACTGCTAGTTTGATAATAGGGTTGGGATTGGAGCAGAGGGAGGGAAGGGCTGCGTATTGGCAGGGCAGGAGGTTGAAGTGGGTGAGTGAGTTCATGTCACGGCAGTGGTCAGAAATGAAGAGGTCAACAAGCCAGCATGCGGTGTCCAGGTGGTCGGATGTGGGAGGATCCTTGGACAGAGGTGAGGGGGTCGGATGTGGAAACTAAAGGGGTAGCCATGGGCACCCGCATGGGCTCTGGCTATGCCTGCCTCTTTGTCGAGTACGTGGAACAGTCCCTCTTCTGCAGCTACATTGGCACTATCCCCCACCTTTCCCTACGCTATATCGAAGACTGTAGCGGCACCACCTCATGCTCTCATGAGTCGGTTGAATAGTTCAACTTCATCAACACCTTCCACCCAAACCTCAAATTCACCTGGCCCAATTCAGACACCTCCCTCCCCTTCGTGGACCTCTCCATCTCCAGCAACCAACTAACCACGGGCATCAATTACAAACCCACTATTTCCCACAGCTACCTGAACTACGTCTCCTCACACCCTGCCTCCTGTAGAAATGTCATCCTTTATCCCCAATTCCTCCACCTCTGCCACATCTGTTCCAGGATGACCAATTGCACCTTAGAAAATCCCAAATGGCCTCCTGCATCAAAGACCACAATTTCCTCTCCCACATGGTTGACGATGCCCTCCAGCCCATCTCCTCTACTTGCCGCATCAAGGCCCTTGAACACCGCCCGCACGCCCCATCCTCACCTTCCACCCCACCAACATTCATATATATATCACATCATCCTCCGCCACTTCTGCCACCTACAAACAAACCCCAACACCGGAGATATATTTCCCTCCCCACCCCTATCAGCATTCCAGAGAGACCATTCCTCCCGCAATTCCCTTGTCAGAACCATTGCCCCGTGGCTGAACACTTGACTCCCTCCCACCTCACCAAGGACATGCAGGTCCTGGGTCTCCTCCATCGCCAAATCCTAACCACCTCGAGGAAGAACACCACAACTTCTGCCTTGTAACCCTGCAACCACAGGATTAATGTGGATTTCTCCAGTTGTCATTTCTCCTCTCTGTTATCCCAGTCCCAAGCCTCCAATTTGACACCGCACTCCTGACCTGTCCATAGTCTTTTCCTATCTATCCGCTCCACTGTCCTCTCCAACCTATCACCTTCTCCCCCACCTTTATCTACCTATTGCATTCTCAGCTATCTTCCCCCCCCCTTTATCACTCAGCCCACAAGCCTCATTCCTGATGAAGGGCTAATGTCCAAAGCATCAACTCTCCTATTCATCAGACGCTGCCTAACCTGCTGTGCTGTTCCAGCACCATACTCTCGACTCTGATCTCCAGCATTTGCAGCCCTCCTATCATCCCGTTTCCCTATCCCCATATCAGTTGAAACAAACACTCAGACAAAGCATGGCTTTGTCTCCTTCATCTTTATGCTGCGCCCTGGAGGGGGAGAGAATGATTGCCCATGTGCGCAGAGACAAGTTCTTGGTCTTCTCTCGAACTGCAGATTCTTAATGATGAATTACATAGTCACTTACAGGGAGCAGCATCCAAATAAGGCAACACCTATATTGATTGGGTGACTGTTACAATCAGCGAACATCAACAGTAAAGATTAAGCCATCTGGTGTTATACAATGAACGTTCTTAACCTTGTTAACTGGCTTCACATAATGAATACTTTTTCACCTCATCAACCCACCACCCTTGCCTCCAACATCTCATTTACTGCAAGTTCTTACCTGATCCAAGTCACGCTAGCTGAGCCTTTGTTTCTCACAACCCAAAACTTAACTCTTTCCCTACCTGCTCATACCTGATACACTTTCTCACTCCTTTTCTTCTAACTGTAAACCACTCAAGTTACACAAGGTTCCAGTCACTTCACATAAGTTTCTTTTTTTCCAAACTGGATGATCTGTTCAATAACATATGCCCCTCTCTATTGCCATCTGATTATGCTGTTCTTGTAGAATCAGAATGTAGATGGTTTTCAGAATGGTACTACCACTACAACCGGGAGGTTCAACTTCCAGTGACCAATCACATAATAATAGAAGGGAATCGAACAATTGCAGCCCCAGTGGTAACTGGCAAACCATTTGTGCACTCAGCGAAATTTCTGCATCCACATGATGTTGATTCCCATCACTAAACTCTTGCCTATGATAAAGGTACAATGTATATTTAACCTAAAAGTTAAACATGAATATTTATAAAGTAAAATCCTTTTTTTAAAATTGGACGAATATTAAGGTCCAATAAAAATCATTTCAGCAATGATAGAATACATTAAAGATGCAACCCTAGGTAACAATATTGTTTAATATGTATTTTTTTTTACAATGATTCAATTATGACGCAGTTCACAAGTGTTCAAAGTTTGCCAGTCAGCCAGACTCCTAGTTTTTGGTCAACTTCCTATCCTAATCACAGCCAGATGAGTTTATACCTCATTCACTGAAATTTTTGCTGTTTATTACTGGTTTAATAGAAGTTGGAACCAAAATTGTCACTTTTTTTTTATAGTACTTAAACCCCAGTGTCTGTTGAATCTATGACTCAACAATATCAATATGACATTTAAAATTGAAAATAAATAAATTCATTAGAAGGCAGTTCAAATGTTTTGAGAAACTGGATCAGAGTTTATGCAGTACCCCTGAAACCAAAGTGCCACAAAGTACAAGTAGGATATAAGACCGTAAAGCCATGGTAATGGTATAACATGGCTGGTATCTTGGAGTATATCAAACATTAACATGATGTCAAGAGTCATACATTCAACAGACATTCTGGGATTTAAGTACTATCAAAAAAAAGGACTAAGTTTGGGTTTCAATTTCTATTAAACCAGTAATAAACGGCAAAGATTTCACAAAGTGAATGAGATTACAACAGGATCTGGACCAGATGGGCGATCACTCTCTCTCCCTCCAGGGCCCTGAATAAAGATGAAGGAGGTCAAACTAGTGTCTGAGCGCTTTCTTCAACTGAGGCAGGAACAGGATGACAAATATATTAAGCTAGGTCTGTAATATATAGATGCTATCTTCTGAAAATGTAGCAATAAAAAGCTTATAATTTCAGGAGATCCATCTCATTGAAATGTAACATTCACTGTGCAGTTTACCAGAGACTTGTATTTTCTACCAAGTATAATGCATCACAATTCAGTTGACCTACATCAAGCCTCACGTAAGGAACAAGGCAAATCCCAAAAGGGGATTTCATTGGGTATTCCAATGTCTGAACCATTCATTCAAATACTGGCAATCATTTGGAAAATAGTGCAAGTTTTTAAACTGCTGGAGCAGACAAGTGGAAACTGCTTCACACAAAAGTTTCACCACTATGAAACAGCAACCCAAGAATCGATAAAGCCTGTGCAACTGGAGCTGATACTAACCAGTTTAACAGTTCTTAATTTACACAGTGCCCTCAAAATAGTCCTACATTTACTGTGTAAAGCATTCTTTTCAGAAACTTTTGCGAATGGCATTCAGACCTCACTCAGTTTCAGCAGGAAGACGACCCTAAAGATGTTCAGAACGCAAGATTCAATACAAAACAGGATTATAAAAACATCCACAATCATGCCAAAGAACACTCTTCTTTCCAACTGAGATTTAATGGGGCAGTTGAAAATTACTATTCCCATTTTACTAGAATCTGAAGATTACAGTATGATGTGCACTATTGCACAAATTCAATAGCAAAGATTTTGCCCTCAACAAGTACTACTGCTCTGAATACAGCCTAAAGGGACAGAAGTGCTTTGCAAGAAAGCAAATTGCATACCAAGGTAAACAGCCAAAAAAGAAGTTCAATTCTTACTGGTTATGATTAACTGACCTCCAGGATTGACAACCAAACCCGAATTATAGGAGGCAGACTGGAGATTAGATTCAAGGGTACAACCAAACTGGTCAGCCACAATCTTGTCAAATGGCGAAGTAAACTTGAAAGGCTGAATCTGTTTGAGATAAGTGTGAACCTTTGCTATAAAAATCCCACACTCATTTTCATTGCACAATAATCCAAAGTTCCTTTGCTTTTAAAGCAGTTAAACACAGAAAATAGGAGGAATACGCTAAGTGGCCTTCGAAGTCTGCTCTGCCATTCAACATGTTCTAAGCTGGTCATCCAACTCAGTAACCTGTTTCTGCTTTTGCCCCATTAAGAATTTCTTTGCATTAGCAAAAGTCTCAATAGATATTATACTAAAATAGTTTATGACCTTTGTAAGTGTTACTTAATAATTGCTTAATGTACCTACACATACCCCAATGAGTAATTTTCAGGCCAAGAGATTTGAATTTTCAATCAAACCACTTAATTTTGGTCTTGGGAACAGGAAGAATTTTAAATTCTCCTTTTCCAATTCACCTACTGCCAGCTGCAACAGAACTGGCAAAAGAACTGTACATATTTACAAAATCTCAACTTGAGTACGCCACATATACTTTTATGGGATTAAATTTTAATTTTAGTCTGCCAGTTGTATTGAATGTCTAATTCTAGAGTGACAATTTTACATAGGTCATTTCCACTATAAATGGAGATACGAACTGAGAATGAAAAAGGTGATATGGATGCAAACAAGATTTTACCGAATTAGCTATCAGTCACAGCTCTTGGGTATGCATTAAAATCTAGGCAAAAGTGAGTACTGCAGATGCTGGAGATCAGAGTCAAGATTAGACTGGTGCTGGAAAAACAGGTCAGACAGCATCCGGGGAGCAGGAAAATCAATGTTTCAGGCAAAAGCCCTTCATCAGGAATGAGGCTTGGAGCTTGATGAAGAGATAAATGGGGAGGGGGGTGGGGCTAGGGCAAGGGCACGGGGAAAGCAACAGAGTACAATAGGTGGATGGAGGTGAGGGTGAAGCTGATAGGTCAGAGATGATGGTGGAGTGGATAGGTGGGAAGGAAGATTGAGAGGTGGGGTTGATTGGTGCAGGCATCCCAGAGATGTTCTCTGAAACGCTCTGCGATTAGGCACCCTTGAAATTTTTTTGGAGTTGGGGGGAGGAGTTTTGTTTCCTGTGCACAGTGGTGTCTGCTCCAGGTGGCACTCCAACTACAAGCCTAAATGATGCATATATCGAATGCAGGAATGACTTTGTATGAAGTGATATCTGCCAACCTTTTGTCAAGCTTTAGCAAAGGAGATTCATGTTTTTCCAGAATCTCTGAACTCTATATACAAAAAAAGGTAAAATGTCACCCTCTGACACCATGTAAGTTTAACAACGCAAGGATACCATATGGAATTAATCAATCACAAGACCAAACAACCAGTAATAAATACAGAAATGCAGGAAACACTGAATCAGGAAATTATTTAGGCAATGTTTATCATGGTGCTCCCTCTCACTATTAAGGTTGGCAAACATTTAATTGCACTTGCTCATTTCACTTAAAAACCGCTTTGCTTAGCCTGGTTTGTCAAAGAATAATTAACAAACAAAAACAAGTGCTGGAAATACCAAACAGATCTGGCAGTATCTAAACAGAGAAAGATAATGCTTCAGGTTCATAAAACAGAAGTGGACAATCAACACACAATTCTTCAAGAAGGGCTCCTGCCTGAAACATCGATTTTCCTGCTCCTCGGATGCTTCCTGACCTGCTGTGCTTTTCCAGCACCGCTCTAATCTTGACTCTAATCTACAGCATCTGCAGTCCTCGCTTTAGTCTAATCAACACAATATTAATGGCCTTTCTCCACAGGTGCTGCAAGACATGTTTTGGTTCAGATTTCCAGTACTCAGTATTTTGTTCTGTTTCTAAAAAAAATTAGCATCACTATTGTAAATTGCCATTTGCACATGGAAGATAATTGATACGTTGGGGGTAGTCTCACGAATTAACCTTGCTCTTTTTACAAGACGAATATAATATCTACCAATCCTCTCTGCTCTGGCAAATGTAATTGTTCAGAGATAACTCAAGAGGTACAGGCAAGTCTCTATTTTCCTACTGAACCACAGTCAGGGCTTTAATGCATTTAGGAGAAAGTGAGGACTGCAGATGCTGGAGACCAGAGCTGAAAATGTGTTGCTGGAAAAGCGCAGCATTCACATGCTTTTACACAAAATGGCATAATAGACATATAATACCTCTCCATAACTGACATTAATACCTCTCCACCAGAGATACAGAAACAGAATACAGGAATAGACCATTCAGCCCTTCAAACCTGTTCCACCGTTCAACATGGTCATGGCTGATTACCTAACTCAATAGCCTGTTCCCACTTTCTCCCCATTCCCATTGATCCATTTAGGCCTAAGAACTATATCTAACTCTTCGAAAAGGATTAATATTTCAACACCACTTTCTGTGGCACAGAATTCCACATGTTCACTATTCTCTGGGTAACATTTTTTCAGTTCTATACACCTACCCCATTACCTTGGACTGTGAGCCTCTGTTTTGAACTCCTTAGTCATCGAAAACATCCTTCCTGCAATCACCCTATCTGGCCCTGTTAGAATCTTTAGGTTTCTGTGAGATGCACCTTCATTTTTCTGAACTCCAGTGAATACAATCTTAACTTGTCCAGTTTCTCCTCAGGTATGAATCCTGCCATTCCAGCAATCAGTGTGTAAAACTTTGTTGCCCTACATAACCAGAATTTCCTTCCCCAGATAAGGAGACCAAAATCCCATATAATATTCCAGGTGTAGCCTCACTGGGCCCCATATAATTGCTGCAAGACATCCCTGCCCTTGTACTTGAATCCTCTTGCTATGAAGGCCTAACAAACAATTTGAATGTACCATCTATAGCTCAACTGGGTAAAAGGCAAACCCAAAACATCCAAGGGGAAATAATCAATATTTTGTTTAAGAACAAAGTGGATAGTGACTCAACACACTCTGACCTACCAATTACTCAAGTCTCAGCACATCAGCTAAATTTTCTGAATGCTTTTGGAAATACTTGTGGGAGGGTGACTTTTTTCAGTTGGATCCTACGTATTTGACTTGCAGAGCAATCGATTTAGATTCCAGTAATAAATTCCAATAATTATCAGTTTGCACCAAAAAATAGAAATGTCTTTGATCATACCAACAGCCTTTGTATCCCAGTAACAGCACTTCTATAGAAAGTTTTGTGAATACTAAACAACGCTTTACACTTGTCCCAGAGGATCTAGGGCTCTATACCACTAAATTCAGCTCAAGTACACCAATGCACTCGCTAAAAAAGGATTTCCAACACAAAGATTTTAAAATAAAACCAGTAATGCTGAACTCCCTTAAATATTTAACACACCTGCACGTGGCACCTGAACTTATCACATACGCACATCAGTAAGTAATTGCTCTGGGGCATGGAACGCAGAAACTAAACAGGCTTAATTGAATCTCAGCTGGATCACTGTGGAACTGGAATCAAAAATAGCGACATATACTTTAAGGAGTGAAGGAAGCACATTGCAGAGTATTCTAACCAGAAATGAACTCATTTTGAGGAATCCTTGCTCTGGTATTAGTGCAGTTGGGGTGGTATATAGGTCATGTGTGATATCCCCATCTTTGTAAGCCAGCTGGCTCCATCGCCATCAGATCCAATCACAGGTTCACACTGTATAATCCACGAGTACACATCACTGTCTCAAGGGAATGCCATGAAACATCTGAGATGGCATGTGGGTGGGAACTTACAAATATAATTTAAGTCCAAACATTGTCATTGGCAGCATGAGGACTGCTTTAATTAATTTGCTTTTAAAGTTGAAATTATCTGCAATGATGTAAGCACTGCTTAACCTAAAGCTTTTTCTAGGTTCATGCAAATAGCTCTAAAATTATTTTCAAATCAACTTGCTCAGAGATGTCATTACACATCTCTAGAGCAGGTGGGACATGAAACAGAGTCGCCTGCATAGTCCACACAAAAATCAAGGTCTTTTAAGGTCCAAGAAAGTTCTATGCTTAGCATGTTATGGCCATTACTAAACCAATGCTTTCAGTTTGCTGAGTCTAATAAATGTCCTCAATTAACAAAATGGCATAAAGTTAATAAAGAATGAGATTACATCAGAGCCAATCATGGCTAACCACATGGATAAGCAAACTTACTTGACTCTTGCTCCTACAAATCAGCCATCAGGAAACTTTATATTCTGACCATAACCTTTGACAGCTGAGCCATCAAAATGGCTCAAAATTTATTGGTCCAGAACTTAATTTAACAATGCATGCAGGAAGCATGGATACGCATCAAGTTGTGACCATAAAGGTGTCAACAAGGTCACACAATTGCACGTGACATCATCTTTAAAAAGCTGAGTCTCCAATGTTATTGTTATTGTAGTAGTAGTAGTGCTTCTGAGTTTCTTATATAGCTGCAAGGCCATGAACCTGAAAGGTACTAAGAAACTCCACGTGCATCACCTGCGATTAATGCATCATATCAAACAGTAGGCAAAATCATGAAAGTATCATTAAACACTACAACTGCCAACAATTTCAGTTTGATAACAAACATGTTATTGCAAGCTGCAAAGATAAACATTCCAACAGTAGGCAGAAAGCATTTGAAGATGGTTTAAAATTCTTTTCAGCATATGTAACAAAACCATGCAACGGGAAGACACACCACAACACTTGCACATCATATCACTGCGATATTACTTCTCGATCTGAAAACAAACATACACAGAACAAAAAGCTTTCAATTATGTAACATTTAAATACATCCGAAGGAGTTTCACAAGGGCATGTTATAGAACCTAGTATTACCCTTGTGGTCAGCGTGGGTTTTACATGCAAGTACTATTTGAGCCATCTGCCAAAATGAAATAAATTTCATTTGATTCACAAACCAAAGCTGGTTCAGTGTGATCCTGCAATAAGGCATGTATTTTCAGGTCGATGGAAACATGGAAACATTAAACTACAGGCACTGCTCCATGCTAAGCATTCAGAAATAATCAGCAATATTTACAATCAAAGCTAAGGAAAAAATACTAATACACAGAGATCGTTTAAGTATATGAAATGAAAAGGAATAGGATCCCTTAAAGGCCAAAGTGGATATATACGTGTGGAACTGCAGGCGATAGGCAAGGTCCTCAAAGAATATTTCTCGTGTTTACTGTGAAGACATGAAGACTTGAGGTTAATGGTAATATCTGAAGGAGGGTCCATATCCCAACAATTAAAGGGAGTCAGGGGGCTGAGTTGAATATGGTTGCCATTACAAAAGAGAAAGTGCTAGAAAAGCTAAAAGGTCTTAAAATTGATAAATCTCCTGGCCCTGATGGGTTACATCCTAGAGTTCTGAGGGAGGTGGCTGAGGAAATAGCGGAGGCGTTGATTGAGATCTTTCAAAAGTCATTGGAGTCGGGGAAAGTCCCGGATGATTGGAAGATCGCTGTTGTAACCCCCTTGTTCAAGAAAGGATCAAGGCAAAAGATGGAAAATTATAGGCTAATCAGCCTAACCTCGGTTGTTGGTAAAATTCTAGAATCCATCATTAAGGATGAGGTTTCTAAATTCTTGGAAGAGCAGGGTCAGATTAGAACAAGTCAACATGGATTTAGTAAGGGGAGGTCGTGCCTGACAAACCTGTTGGAGTTCTTTGAAGAGGTGACAAGTAGGTTAGACCAGGGAAACCCAGTGGATGTGGTCTACCTAGACTTCCAAAAGGCCTTTGATAAGGTGCCACACGGGAGGCTGCTGAGCAAGGTGAGGGCCCATGGTGTTCGAGGTGAGCTACTGGTATGGATTGAGGATTGGCTGTCTGACAGAAGGCAGAGAGTTGGGATAAAAGGTTCTTTTTCAGAATGGCAGCCGGTGATAAGCGGTGTCCTGCATGGTTCAGTGCTGGGGCCGCAGCTGTTCACATTATATATTAATGATCTGGATGAAGGGACTGGGGGCATTCTAGCGAAGTTTGCCGATAATAAGTTAATAATAATGAGACTTTATAAAGCTCTGGTTAGGCCCCATTTGGAGTACTGTGTCCAGTTTTGGTCCCCACACCTCAGGAAGGACATACTAGCACTGGAGCGTGTCCAGCAAAGATTCACACGGATGATCCCTGGAATGGTAGGTCTAACATATGAGGAACAGCTGAGGATCCTGGGTTTGTATTCATTGGAGTTTAGAAGATTAAAAGGGGAGATCTAATAGAAACTTACAAGATAATACATGGCTTGGAGAGGGTGGACGCTAGGAAATTGTTTCCGTTAGGCGAGGAGACTAGGACCTCTGGACACAGCCTTAGAATTAGAGGGGGTAAATTCAGAACAGAAATGCAGAGACATTTCTTCAGCCAGAGAGTGGTGGGCCTGTGGAATTCATTGCCACAGAGTGCAGTGGAGGCTGGGACGCTAAATGTCTTCAAGGCAGAAATTGATAAATTCTTGATATCACAAGGAATTAAGGGCTACGGGGAGAATGCGGGTAAGTGAAGTTGAAATGCCCATCAGCCATGATTGAATGGCGGAGTGGACTCGATGGGCCGAATGGCCTTACTTCCGCTCCTATGTCTTATGGTCTTATATCACAGCAGAGGTGGTGTTGGATGTATTAGAATGTATAAATCTCCTGGTCCTGACAGATACATCCAAGAACTTTGCAAGAGGTTAGAGAAGAGATTTGCAGGGGCCGTGGCTGATATTTGCATCACTGTTAGCCACAGGTGGGGTCCCAGAAGACTGGAGGGTAGCAGGTATTGTGCCCTTATCCATAGGCTGCAGAGAAAAACACCAGAACTATAGTCCAGTAAGCCCAACATTTATGGTAGGAAAGTTATTAGAGAAGATTCTGAGGGATAAGATATATATGCATTTGGAAAGACAGGGTTTGATCAGGAGTCATCAACATGGCTTTGTGCTTGGGAGATCATGCCCCTCAAATTTGAGAGTTCTTTGATGAAGTGAACAGGAAGGCTGAGGAGGGCAGTGTGTCGAAATGCTGTCAAAATGGATTTCAGTAAGGCGTTTGATAAAGGTTCCACATGGCAAGATGCTATGGAAGATTAGATCACATGAAATCCAGGGGGAGCTGGCAAATGGAGACAATTGGCTTGATGGTAGGAAGTGCAGGATAATAATGATACTAGTCAGACTGGAGGCCTGTGATGAGTGCTGTGCTTCAGGGTCAGCGCTGGCCCATTGTTATTTGCTTTCTATATCAAAGATTTGAATGAGAATGATTCAATGCATGATTACTAAGTTTGTAGATGACATGAAAATAGGCAGCATCATAGACAGTGAGGAAAGTTATCGCAAATTACAGCAGGACCTTGATCAGCTGGGAAAGTAGGCTGAGAAGTGGCAAATGGAATTTACTACTGGTAAGTGAGAGGTGTAGCATTTTGAAAAGTCAAATCAAGGTAGGAATTTCATGGTGAACAACATGGCCCTAAGGAGTGTAATGGAATAGAGGGACCTTTGACTTCAGGTGCACAGGTCTCTGAAAGTGGAGTCACAAGTAGACAAGACAGTGAAGATTTTCTTTAGAGCATAGGAGACTAAGGGGAATCTTATAGATGTGTATAAGTTCATGAGAGGCATGGATAGGGTGAATGCACTCACTCTTTTTCCCAGGGTTGGGGAAACAAGGACTAGAGGCGATCAGTTTAAAGATAAGAAAAGAAAGAATAAATGAGAACTTGAGGGGCAACTTTTGTTTTTGCAGGAGGGCGGTAAGCACATGGAATGAGCTGTCAGTGGAACTGATGGTGGTGGGTACAGTACATTTAAACGGCATCTCAAGCATATACTCCCTCACATCTCAAGCACATGCTCACAGCCCCTCCCCAACAATCTCTCTCTCCCTTTCTCACCCACACAATCTCTCTCTCCCTCTCTCATCCCCCCCCTACACACACAAATCTATGTGGTGAATTTGCTTATTTGTATTTGCAGATACATTATATTTTGTTCAAAAAGCACACAATTTGTAGACAATGTGGCATTTTAAAATAAAACCAGCCTGACGCCAGGTTGAGACACAGACTTGAAACAAAACCTCACATCTAAAATGTATAGTCTGATCTGAGATGTCACTTTTATACTGGTAAGTTATATTCAGGCAGTATAAATCTTAGGATTTACATATTAATTAATCAAAACCTGCATCGCCATTCTTACTGATTAAAGACTTAATAGCCATCTAGGCTTATTCAACACATTTGCATAAGTTGTATGACCTGGTGATATTTTATTTATAAATTCTGTGTCCAATGTATTCTCTCTCACTAGCTGCCTAAGGAGGGAGTGCTGCTCTGAAAGCCTGTGGTTTCAAACAAACCTGTTGGACTATTACCTGATGTGCCCAGATTTTTAACATTTAAAAGGCAATTTATAAAGACATGAATAAGAAAGGTTTAGAAGGGTATGGGCCAAATACAGGGAAATGGGGTTAGCATAGATGGACATTTTGGTCGGCATGTTCCATTTTGGGCTTCTATGACTGAACTTTTGGCGTAAAATGTTCAATAGATTTGCTTCCAATCCACAATTGCCTCAAAGAAGATACAACTACTCGGTGTCAAAGAGCCACAGAACAGGATACAAGATTGTCATGATTGACATGAAAATTTAATTATGACACTCACTTGACAAATCAAATTTTGATATCCAATTCACTAAAGCCCAATCAGCATTAATTTTCATATTAAGAGCTAAACCAAAAGTGAATGTAACTCAATGAGTAGAAAGAGAGGGGTCACAGCAAATCCATATACTGTATAAAACAAATGTGTTCTACCATTAAAAACAAAATCAGATCCTAATGATCTGGTTTATCTTGATAGTTTAATGTTATGCAAACTGTCTCAGTGAAGGCAGGACAGACAAACTGCCTTCAGTAAAACTTAAAGCGGGAGAAATCAGACGATGAATGTCTAACTGAAATACCATTCAATGCATGACTGGCATTGATTAGATTGCATAATCCTGTCACACTGTCAACCCAAAAGATTAATAACAGATCTTCAAAGTTTTATCTTAACTAATTGATGTAATATACGGTTTCAAAAATCTTTGTTAATCTGCATTCAATTTGCTCTAAAAGCACTGAACACATCTTGACATCTATGTAACATTTCAATGCAATAGCTGAAACAATCCTGAACTTAAATTTCCTGCAATGAAGGGAGTTCAAAAGTTTTTGACACTGACAATTATAAGATCATTTGCTCCATCTCCCAATGTTAATGGATCCTTCAAAGTAAATCCAAAATGCAGATCCAAACTTCAACAGTTATCAATTCTTCCCTGGTCTACACTGTAGCTCGGTTTTGTTGAAACCTGGAAGACTATTAGCACTGGCCACATCCCCTCGAATTTACATAACCACATCATCAAATCATACTTAATCAACCATGACTCCACGTTCCCTCCCAACCCTCATATCCCTGGTTTTCTTGTGTGCCCAAAAATCTACTGTACAGAAACCAGCCATTGTTCAAGGCAAGACAAGGCAGGATTTATACACTTAATGATAAGGTCCTGGATTGTGTTGCCAAATAAATACTTTGGAGCGCAGGCTCATAGTTCCTTGCAAGTGGAATGATAGGACAGTGAAGGCAGTGTTTGGTGTGCTTGCCTTCATTAGTCAGTACATTGAGTACAGGAGTTGGGAGGTCATGTTACGGCTGTACACGATATTAGTTAGGCCACTTTTGGAGTACTGCGTTCAATTCTGGTCTCCCTGCGATAGGAAGCATGTTGTGAAACTTGAAAGGGTTCAGAAAAGATTTACAAGTATGTTGCCAGGGTTGGAGGGTTTCAGCTATAGGGAGAGGCTGAATAGGCTGGGGCTATTTTCCCTGGAGCATTGGAGGCAGATGAGAGATCTTACAGAGGTTTATAAAATTATAAGGGGCATGGATATGTTAGGTTATTTTTCTGACTTTTCACATGAGATGCAATTCACACACACCAACTTCTGCAAACAGTTAAAAAGTTTATTAAAGCATGTACAAGCTAAATGACCCCTTTGACACTCTTCACAGGTGTGCGGAATAGAGTCAAATGTGCCCCAAACAAAGGAAACACATCCCCTTTATACAGGTCAGTTGGTAATGCTCACAGGTTCTCTGGCGACTTCCCCCACCATAACCACGTTACCCTAGGTACAATGGTAGGATGAGGTCATTCTCAGAGATAATGTAAATGTAAATGCCCTAATCCCTGGGGAATCATTATGCAAATGATTTCCTGACTCAGTGAGTCCCCAAGACAATGTAAGTGTGATATGCCTTAGTATTAGGGGATGATAATGCAAACAAATTTGATTGGCTGGGGACTGGCAACAAAGCATTTCTGAATGGAAGGGACTGAATGAGAGTTTAATTTGATAATAGCAGTGGTGTAGTAGTAAATGACTGCCCAAATGAAGTGGGAGTCATCCACATTCCTGCATGAATGTCGACCCCCACCTGCTTCCTGTATGCTTAGTTTCTGGGAGAAAGACAGTACAGTTTAACCTTTTAACATTACATTGATGTCCAGAGAGATAGTACAATTTAATCTTTTAACATTACAGATAGGTTGAATAACCAAGGACTTGCCTCTGGGATAGGAGAGTCAAAAACTAGAGGGCATAGGTTTATGGTGAGAGGGCAAAAATTTAAAAGGGACCCAAGGGGCACCTTTTCATGCAGAGGGTCGTGTATGTATGGAATGAGCTGTCAGAGGACGTGGTGGAGGCTAGTACAATTACAGCATTTAAAAGGCATCTAGATGGGTATATGAATAGGACAGATTTAGAGGGATATGGGCCAAATGCTGGCAACTGGGACTAGATCAATTTAAGATAGCTGGTCGGTATGGACAAATTGGACCAAGCTGTACTTCCCATGCTGCACAGCTCTAAGAGCTATTCAATTAATTACATTTGCCAATTCCACGTAACACTTACAAGGTTACTCCTTGAAGTAGTTAATACATTTTCAATACCTATTTGAAAATTACCCATTTGAATGTCAACATTCCTTCAGCCAATGCATTTTACACTAACTCACTGCGTAAAGGAATTTCTCTAGTCTGATTCTTTTCCCAGATACCTTGACAAAATCTTTCACCAGTGAAAAGACAGAGAGGGTGGAGGGTTGTTTTTCACACTGGAGACCTGTGACCAGTATTTTTCCCACAGGATCAGTACTCATTTGTTATTTATATAAACCATTTGGATGAGAAGATAGGAGGCATGGTTTGTAAAGGTGCGGATGACACCAAAATTGGTGCTATAATGGACAAAAAAGATTCGATCAATTGGGCCAACAGAGTGACGAGTGGCAGGTGGAGTTTAATTTGAATAAATGCAAGCTATTGCATTTTGACAAAACAAACAAGGGTAGGACTTATACAATTAATGGTAGGGCCCTGGATAGTGTTGTAGACCACAGAGACATAGGGGTTCAGGTACTTAATTCTTTAAAATTTGCACCACTGGTGCATTCAACATGTTTGTCTTCATTGCTCAGAACATTGAGTCTAGGACCCAGGATGTCATGTTGATGCTGTACATGACGTTGGTGAGGCCTCTTCTGGAGTACTGTATGCGGTTCTGGTCACTGTTATAGGAAGCTTATTATTAGAGGGAAGAAGGTTCAGAAAAGATTTATCAGGATTTTGCCGGAATGGAGGGTTTGAGTTTAAAAGAAAATAGGCCACGTAAGCTGTGATTTTCATATTACGGGAGGCGATGGTCAAGGGTTGATGAAATGATGAGGGGCATAGATAAGGTGAATAGCAAAGGTCTTTTCTCTAAGGTAGGTGGGGGAGATAGTGAATACTCGGGAGCCTGTTTTTACAGTGAGAGGAGAAAGATTTGCAAAAGACTTATGAAGCAACTTTTTGATGGTTCATGTGTGGAATGAACTGCCAGAGGAACTGGCGGATGCTGACAGTTACAATGTTTAAAACACATTTGGATAAACGCATGAATAGGAAAGGTTTGAAAACAGTCAGCATGTACTAGTTGTGCTGAGAGGTCAGTCCCATGCTGCACGATTCTTCAGTTTAAAGTCTTTTACAAGTCTTCACTTAACCTTTTCTTTTCTATGGAGAATTCTTATTTCCCTAGTTTCATCACATCACTCAAATCCTTCATGCTGGTATCCTTCTAATCCTCCCCTGCATCCTCTCCAAGATCTTGAAATCACTTTTAAAGTTTGATGCTAGTAACCGACTACAACACTCCATCTGGGTTCTATTACTTGATAGATGTTTCTTTACTTGTGTACTCAATGCCTCCACACATACAGCCAAAGATTTCTTATCACAACCTGCATTGCTGACTGAACTTTGGAGGACAAAATGCACTCAGAAAACCAAATGACAGCAAAACAGTCTCAAAAAAAAACAGAATGGGAATGCAAAACCATCACACATCTAACCAATTAAGACCACAGCCACCTCTAGGCTTTCCAATCATAATGGTACTTGACACGCATTAGTTTAGAATTTTCATTCTAGATAAAACAGATATTTCAAAGGTAAAACGTATACCTGGTGATTTATATTGATCAATATGGGGAATGCCATGGCATGATAATTTCCACTGTACACTTCGACATTCAAAATGGCAAACTGAGTTGTCATGTACAGTTTCTTTAACCTCTATCCTTTTCAACATATTTTTATACCAGCTTAAAATATACCGAGCTTACACTGCATAATGATTCAGTCTGTAAATTTTGCTCAATTAAAGTTATCAAAATGGCAACCTGATACCTCCATAAACTGACAACAGCCTCAGACTATAATCCACTCTCCCCAACATTGTGGTGCATATAATTGGAAGTTACTTAAAGAATTACTCCATTCACACAATGAAAAACAGATACATTAATGGAGTCATCTGTTATTTTATGGATGTCTGATACCTACATGGAATGCTAGCAGTGGTAAGCAAATTGAAATCTTTACAAATCTATTTTATTTAAACATGCTATCCCCATTATAGTTGATGAAAATTAGAAGAACTCTTCAAAAGCGCAAACTACTATGCCTGCAACGACCAATCCCATGATGGAAGCATACACTCTGGACAGAATCTCACACTTTTAGAAAGGGAAATCATGTGATATCAGCTTCACGCAGGGCAGAGATCAAATAGATCAGTGTTCATCACATAGAAGGTTGGTACAGCCTGATGTTCAAATGATCAACTCTAAGATTGTATGAGTAGCAATGGACTGAAGCACACAAAGTTGAGTTTTTAAAAAATTCTTTCACTAGAATGCGTGCATCGCTTGAAAGGGAGTCTTGTGTTCAGCCAGTGCTAGAATGACAAATTACTTGTGGACTAGAGAAATTTCTGCTATCTGGTTCAAATCCGATGACTTCCTTTAAAGAAATACAGTTTCGCACCATGGGCACCTAAAGAGTGAAGTAATGGAAATTCAAGATAATGGTATAGGAATGGATGTGAAACAACAGGTATGCAGATGAGACAGGCAGCAGGTGAAAGGGAAAGGAAACCAAGTGGAGATCTCTAAGAATTGGTCAGATGATTTTCATGTTTAGATATCCATGTTGCAAACTTTAATTCAAAGATGTCCATTGGAAATTGGTCAAATTCACAGGCACATTAAAGCAAGGCAGTGAATTACACGTGGTGTACAGGAATTACATGTTTTACTATATTCATTTTACTGGTCATAGAACAATATTTAACAAAAACAAATGTATTGAAGAATGCACATAGAAAGGCAGCGCAAATAAATATACCCAAAAAGTGACAAAGTAGCCAAGGATGATATTGGAACATCCAGATTTGTAACTACTCGTTACTCAACATGTCCAACTGCTGCAGGCCAGCAATCAAAGTCTACATATAATTCAAAGATATAGTTAACAAAATTGTGCTGTACTAGAACAATGTACAAGTCAACTCAAGTCTCTATGCATGAATTCTGGTCAACAAGATACCAGACAAGAATTCAAATCCTGATGGCAAGCCAAACGAGATTGACAAGGACAAATCCCAAGTACCAGATGACCAAGCTGGAGAAACAGAAAGCTTTATTGGTTCAGCCTTGAAAGACAGTGATAATAGGAGAGAGCAGACAAGATTAACAGGGCTGTAAAGAAACATGGAAACACTGCTGCAAACAGAAGCCTGACTGTAGGTGGTAGTGGACAAAATGGATAAGAGAAAAAGTTAACAACACTATCAAGTCTTTCAAATAAGTTTTTCAATTATCCATCAGTCTAAAAAGGGGATCTGGGTGTGGGTGGTTTTGGGGCGGGGGCAGAAGACGTAGTAAAGGTATTAACTTGTAAATTAAGTCTAACAAATAAGGGAGGGGGGGGTAACTGTTTGGGAGCTTCAGGAGAATAAGTTATGATAAGCTGATGCAAGTACACCTGAAATTACTGCCAGTAATTGCTTGTATAAAGAATTCAGTTCAGAATATTACCAAGACTGCTTTTTAAACTGGCAGCCATAGAACATTGTACTTTCTGGCTCAATTCAGAATGGCTATTTGGGAAAAAAAAAAGGAAGCTGACATGAGCTGCTGTGTAATCCAGTGGAAGTCAAACATTGTTGATGTTGGAAGAAACAGAACCGATTGACCACTATCCACACCATTGCTTAAGCAGGTGTCATGAGAGCTAGGTAGTCTGCTTTTCTCTGGTCCAAATACCTGCTCCAGAAAATGTGAAACAGTTCAGAACTAGTCAAGATCATTTCCCACTTTGTTGAACTAACTGATATCAAAGAAGGAAATTGACCCAACACCTTCTTGGAATCAAACCTCTCCTTTAACACCTGCTTAGCTACTGCCTGGATGAATGTCCTGCATTTTGAGTAATCTGTTCTGGACCTCAACCTGCCTCTTATTTGCTATCTACCTTGGATCTAAATAAATCTATTCCATAACAACACAACTATATCATTTCATTTCAATTTATTAAATGATAAATGCCATATATTGCTACAAGGGACTCAATACACACTTGCTCAGTGAACCATTACTCACTAAGCATAGCACAGTAAAAATAATCCTCTTGGGAAATGGGAAAATAT
Source organism: Chiloscyllium plagiosum (assembly GCF_004010195.1). Classification (NCBI taxonomy): domain Eukaryota; kingdom Metazoa; phylum Chordata; class Chondrichthyes; order Orectolobiformes; family Hemiscylliidae; genus Chiloscyllium; species Chiloscyllium plagiosum. Next base: position 9,878,566 of record NC_057736.1, on the reverse strand, counting down.
TTCCTTGGAGAGTTATTGCTGTTTAAAAGTAGTCCCAACAAACTTTACATCAGGATGCAAATTCATACAGTCAATGGGAAATTGAGTTGTGTTTACATGAGGGACACTAATATATGCGTAATGGTATATTAAACAGCTATTTGACAAGCCCTAATTTAATATGAAGGAAGCCTTTCAGAACTGTCCCTATTATTCCAATGATACATCTTTTTTGCACCAGTCATCCATACAATTCGTTCTTGCAAAATACTCAACTTTACTATCATTAGTACCATGTTATCTCAAAGCAAAACAAGTATTGCTTGCTTTAATACACTGACAACAGATGTTTGAGCTAGCCAGCAGCCAAAATAAAACTTGCCAGGATTACTAAGGTCAACCAACTGTCTTACTTATAAGGTAACTGTACTTTCTATGATGCCAGTAGCTGTATCCATTATGAGCTAGCAATACTAGCATGGAAGCACAATTTACATTTATAAAGCAGCTTGATGCAGTAAAACGTTGCAGTGTTCTGCACCAGAAAATTATCAAAACATTAGATAATGAATGACACAAGGAAAAATTTGAAAAGGTGACCAAGTGTTAGATCAAGAGGTAGATCTTCTGAAGCATCATAAAGAGAAGTGGGAAAAAAAGTATAAAAAGGTTATCCCACATCAGCAGGTCATTAGCTACCAGTGCAGATCAATTAAAATCACAGATACTTGAAAAATCAGACAGAAGAATACAGAAGTCTCAGATTGTTGCACAGTTGCAGTACATTGAAGATAAAGCAGGGTAAGGCCATAACAAGATATAAAAAAGGAGAAATTAATTGAAGTGGTGGATAAGCTGCTGGAGAGGATTCTGGTGGACAGGCTTTATGTATTTTAAAAGATAAAGTCTGAGTAGGGACAGTCAACATGCCTGTGTGTGTGGGAAATAATGTGGAAAGAAGATTAATGAAGGCGGAACGCTGGATGTTGGCTACACGGACCTCAACAAGGTGTTCAACAAATTTTTGCACAGCACACTAGTTAGCAAAGTTAGATCGCATGGAATCCAGGTAGAGCTAGCCATTTGGATACAAAATAGGCTTTAAGATAGGAGACAAAGGGTGGTGGGGGAGGGTTGCTTTTCAGACTGGAGGACTGTGACCAGATGGGCCACAAGGATCAGTGTTGAGTCGACAGTATTTTGTCATTTATGTAAATTATTTGACTACGGATATGCAGAGATATGGTAAGAAAGTTTGCAAATGACACCAAAATTGGTGGCTTAGTGGGCTGTGAAGGTTATCACAGAGAATAATGGGACCTTGATCAGATGGGGAAATGGGCCAAGGAGTAGCTGATAGAGTTTAATTTAGACAAATGTGAAGTGTTGCATTTTGGTAAAAAAATCAGGACAGTTACTGTTAAGATCCTGGGGAGTGTTGCCAAACAAAGAGACCTTGGGGTGCAGGTTCATAGTTATTTGAAAGTGGAGTTGCAGGTAGATAGGGTAGTAAAGGCAACATTTGGTACGCTTGCCTTAATTTCTCAGTGCATTCTGAGAGTTGAGGGGTCATGCGGCGGTGCACAGGTCATCGGTTTTGGAATTGCATTCAATTCTGGTCTCCCTGCTATAGGCAAGATGCGGCGGAACTTAAAAGGTTTAAAAAATTTACAAATACGTTGCCAGGGTTGGAATGTTTGAGTTATTGGGAGAGGCTGAATAGGCTGGCACTATTTTCCATGGAGCATTGAAGTTGAGGGGTAACCTGATAGAATCAAGATTAGAGAGGTGCTGGAAAAGCAAAGCAGGTCAGGCAGCATCCAAGGAGCAGGAAAATCAACGTTTCGAGCAAAAGCCCTTCTGCCTGAAATGTCGATTTTCCTACTCCTTGGATGCTGCCTGACCTGCTGTGCTTTTCCAGCACCACTCTAATTTTGACTCTGCTGTCCAGCATCTGCAGTCCTCACTGTCGCCTAGTTGATTGTAAACTTGCAGAGGCTTATAAAAATCATGAGGGGAATGGATAAATAGACAAGGTCTTTTCCCCCAAGGTAGGAGAGTCCAAAAGTAGAAAACATCAGAATTATAAAATGCTAGTTTTCACAATCTGGTTTTAAGATTTGGAGACAGTACCTTTCTTCCACAAGGCTTTTTTTGGTTGAAGTTGGACTATTTGTAACCCTCTATGTCCATGTCAATTGTTTTTAACTAAGGTTCCCCACGGGAGACGGTTAATAAGGTTAGATCTCACAGAATACAGGGAGAACTAGCCATTTTGATACAGAACTTGCTCAAAAATAGAAGACAGACGGTGGTGGTGGTGGATTGTTTTTCAGATTGGAGGCCGGTGACCGGTGGTGGACCACACGGATCGGTGCTGGGCCCACTACTTTTCATCATTTATATAAATGATTTGGATGTGAGCATAAGAGGTATAGTTAGTAAGTTTACAGATGACACCAAAATTGAAGGTGCAGTGGACTGCAAAGAAGGTTACAGACAACAACAGGATCTTGATCAGCTGGGCCAATGGGCTGAGAAGTGGCAGATGGAGTTTAATTTAGATAAATGAGAGGTGCTGCATTTTGGGAACACAAATCTTAGCAGAACGTCTACACTTAAGGGTATGGTCCTAGGGAGTGTTGCTGAACAAAGATCTCGGAATGCAGGTTCATAGCTCCTTGAAAGTGGAGGTGCAGGTGGATAGAATAGTGAAGGCGGCGTTTGGTACGCTTTCCTTTATTGGTTAGAGTATTGAGTACAGGAGTTGAGGGGTCATGTTGCAGCTGTACAGGACATTGGTTAGGCCACTTTTGGAATTTCATGTGCAATTCTGGTCTCCTTCCTATCAGAAGGATGTTGTGAAACTTGAAAGGATTCAGAAAAGCTTTACAAGATATTGAAAATGTGTTGCTGGAAAAGCCCAGCAGGTCAGGCAGCATCCAAGGAACAGGAGAATTGACGTTTTGGGCATGAGCCCTTCTTCGGTCTCTGCAGTCCTCACTTTCTCCTTTACAAGATATTGCCAGGGTTGGAGGATTTGAGCTAATTGGGAGGGGATGAATAGGCGAAGGCTGTTTTCCCTCGAGCATCAGATGCTGAGGGGTGACCTTAAAGAGGTTTATTAAATCATGAGGGGTACAGATAGAGTGAATGGACAAAGTCTTTTTCCTGGGGTGGGGGAAGACCAGAACGAGAGGGCATAGGCTTAGGGTGAAAGAGGAAAGATATAAAAGAGACCTAAGGAGCAACAGTTTGACGCAGAGGGTGGTGCAGAGGAAGTGGTGGTGGCTAGTACAATTGCGACATTTAAAAGACATCAATGCGTATATGAATTGGAAAGGTTTGGAGGGATAGAGGCTGAATGCCTGCAGGTGGGACTAGATTGGGTTGGGATATCTGGTCAGCATGGACAAGTTGGACCAAAGGTTCTGTTTCCATGTTCTATGACTCTACAACTGCTCCATCAGTTTACATCCAGCTTGTTTGCTTATTGGGAAAAAGGGAAGCATGTAAAACTGAACAAAGCTCTGAATTTAGGATGAATGAATCAGGTAAACAATATTATCTGCATTATCTTGGAGAAAAAAGTGGAGATCTGCATCCATTGAAACAGTAAGAGGCAACTTTTATGAAATACGTGAGATCAGAGGGACCTTGACTTGCAGAACAAAGGGTGTTTCCACTTGTGAGAGAATCTAGAAGAGTCACTTTTAAAGGGTTTGCCCATTCAAGACAGACATAAGGAGAACTTTTTTCCTAACTGCCTCAAATCCTGAAGAAGGGCTTATGCCCGAAACGTTGATTCTCCTGTTCCCTGGATGCTGCCTGACCTGCTGCGCTTTTCCAGCAACACATTTCCAGCTCTGATCTCCAGCATCTGCAGACCTCACTTTCTCCTCAAATCTTAGGAAGTCTTCCTCAAAAAAAATCATGAAATCTGATGCACTGAATGCGATTAAAGTCAGGGTGGTGAGGTCAAGGGTTAGGAAATAGGATGAAATGTGGAGCGATCAGCCATGAACTTATTCAGTGGTGGAACAGTCTCAAGGTGGTGAGTGTTCAACCCTTGCTCCCAATTCATGAGAGAGAGGAAAAAGAGTAAACAAGCAAATGAATATGACTTGAGAAATTCAGAACAATATCTGCCAGCAAGATACTATGAATGTTACAAAAGCTATTTAGACAACTTATTTAACCTTTAAAAGCTTTTATTGCAAATGAGAAGAGAACTTGCGTTGCTCTCCCACCTATTGTGACCTCATTAAATTCTACTCCTCGAAGTTCCAGAATTCAGAGATAATAATCCCCTTCAAGATATCAGAACTTCATACCATTTCAGTGGCAGAATTTTAAACAAAAAAGTTTCAAAACACAACAAGATTAAATATAAACAATTTAACACAAGTGTGATAAATAAAATTTGGAATTATGCATCATTGAGTTCTACACACTACTCTGACACTCATCATACGTACCCACAAAATGCTGGTATGATACTACCTTATTTTAAGCAAAAATGCAAAGTCTAAGCAGTACAACTTCCCATTTCTACCAACAGTTACAATGGATGAAAGAAGTAATTTTAGTTGAACAATACTCAATGTTACATCTATCCTTATCTTACAACTTCATGCAACTCAAACATGACAAACCACTGAAGAAACTAAAATATACATGAGACAATAAAATGGCAGTGAAAGTTAAATGCATAACTAAGATGAGACAATTAAAAAAGACATTAAGCAAAATATTTAAAGCTGACTTTAATGATTTTACTGAAAACTTATATGACCAATTTGTATGATCTTTGCAGATTTGGAACAGAACATTTATTTTGCTGTATTCAACGCTACCTAATAAACGAGCCCCACACATGCGTGAACTGAGATACATACACGACCAATAAAATTAAACACCAATATACCAACATGATATAAACAAACCAATACAGCCTCATCGCTTTTACATGGAGGCTCAGGATTCAGTATATTTTTTGACTTCACATGAGACTAACTTCCTAAAAAGTTAAATTGTGCAAAACAAAATTTGCAAAACTTCAACAGATTTGGGGCATTTGAGACGCTTCATCGAATTGCAAATGCCGTCCTAAATAGAAAGCATTCGAAGAAATGGTAACATATCTAGTCACTGCAGCACTAAATTTACTGAGATCAGAATTATTTTATAAAATGCTAGACTTCACAACCAGGTTTTATCTGAGATTGCCATTTTGCACGAAAAGAGCGCAATCTATTCATTAGAAAAAATGGATTATTTGTAAATCATTTGCCCCTGTTGAGTTGTGGAAAGGTTGTTCTTTCAGGCTATTGTTCGGTGCTGAGGCAACACTTCAGAAGCAGGGAGGTGGGAGAATCACGATTAACTATTCGAGACCAGAGTGCGTGAACTGAACATAAAAAAAGGGCTAGTTTAACGGTTAACTTTTGAACCGCAATGATTGTAGTGTGAGAAGAAGCCAGGCGAAGTAACAGCGGTGGGGGTGGCGAAGAGAAGATGGTTATTCTGTTAGCCCTCCCACATTTTCGGGCCCAGTGCGAGAGAAAACCCCACTAGAGTACATCCCTTCCCGTCCACCTACGTTCGTCCCCGACTCCGAGTCTCCCAAGAAAACAACCCTCCGCCTTCACCACCCCCACCCCCCGCCCCCCCCGGCCAAACCACACCACCATCCGGCCACTCGCTTCGATACCGCTGCAGAACTGTCGGCTCACCTCGCAGAAATGCTGGCAGTACTGCGCCGAGGACTCTTCGGACAGACCGCACCTCCTCAGCTCGGCTTGGGCTCTCCTCAGCCGCTCGGTGAAAGGCTCGAGGGCCTGCTCGCTCTCGCCGTCCGCCATCTTCGCTCTCCACTGTTGCGCGTAGACACCGCTCACGTGACCAGCCCCTCCTCCTTCCTTCCGCCCGCCCCGCGGAAGGGAGGGTCCACCCCGTTGTGACGGTCCACCCCCTTGTGACGTCATCGCGCGCACTGGACACGCCCTCACATCCCCGCCTTCTTATGACGTCGCTATATCCCGCCCCCTCCCCGCCCACACTGGTCTGTGACAGTCTCTCCTGTTTACATAGAAAAATCTCACTGTCCACAGGTTGTTATTCCTTTATAACACATACAAGTCATACACTGCATACAGGATTACATTCCTTTGTAACATGTAATGCACTTAGCGGGGCAGCACGATGGCTCAGTGGTTAGCATTGCTACCTCACATCACCAGGATCCAAGCTAAATTCCAGCATCAGGGACTGTGTGAAGTTTACATCTTCTCCCTGTGTGTGTGTGGGTTGCCTTCGGGTGATCCAGTTTCCTCCCACAGTCCAAGTGTACAAATTAGGTGGATTTGCCATGCTAAATTGCTTTGTATTGCTCAGTGGTGTGGAGGCTAGGTGGGTTGGCCATGCTAATTACAGGGGTGCAGGGATAGAGTAGAGGGGTGAGTCTGGATGGGATCCTCTTTGGAGGGTCAATGTGGAATCGATGTGTCGAATTGCCTGCTTCCACATTTTACAGATTCTATGATTCACAGTTACATAATGTCAGAGGTTGATATTACTTTATACCAGTTAGAGTATCGTCACACTGCCCACGTTTTTATTCCTTTATAATGTTTATGATCAACCATAGGTTAATTTTCCATTTATACTTATAGTGCAATTACACATTGAAGGTCTGCTCTCTCAAGAGATAGAGACCTCAGGCAATGGGAAAAGTTGAGGATGGGATTCATTAATTGTTTCCTCAGTTTGTGTATGAATTGAACTCATGCTGTTGGCATCACTCAGCATTGCAAACCAGTTGTCCAAGATAACCAACCCGTGGGCAGTGTCATAAATGAAAATCAACCTGTGGGCAGTGAGTGATTTTTACTGCAAATTTACTTTTACTTTTACTTTTATTGTGCAATAACACACAGCCTGCAAAATTGATAATTCTTTCCAAGATATCACACATATGATTACATAACATGAGCTGATTGTGTTGGGGTAATATATTAACATAGGTAAAAGATTGGCCAACTAATAGTGTTCAAATAAAGAGGATATCTTCAGGATGACGGTCTGTAACCAGTGGACTGCCACAGGGATCACTAGTGGGACCAAAATTTTTTGCAAGATCTATTAATGACTTGGATGATAGAATTGAATGTGCAAACACCAAATTTACAGTTTGCACAAATAATCAGGAAGGACCAAGGAGTCCACAGAAGGATACACACAGGTTAAGAGATTGGACAGAAACTCGGCAGATTGTAATGAAATGTGGGAAAAAGTGCACTTGGCAGGAAGAATAGAGGAGCTGAATATTATTTAAATAGGGAAAGCTTAAAGGGATTTGGGGGTCTCAATGCATGAATCACAAATAGCTAGCATCTAAGTTCAGTGGGTAATTGGGAAGACAAATGGGCGTTGATCTTTATTTCAAAGGGAATTGGAGTGTAAAAATAGAAATGTGTAGGTAAAACTATTTAATGCATGAGTCAAAGCACATCTGGAATACCGTGAGCAGGTTACTGGCATTGGAGGCTGTCTTGTTACGACACAGGGTAAACCCTCCTGCTTAATTTAAACCATTATACAGAAAAGATTTATCCTGTGCAGTAATCTGTGAAAATTTGAGAGGCCAAGAACTATCTAAAGTAAAAGTAACAACTTTATTTCTTAAAGCATAACAGAGAAAATTAATGAACAATTATTTACAACTCCTTCCTCTAATCTTTCTTTTACCTTCACCTTCTATAATACCAGTCCGATAAAAAATACCCAATTATGATTTACTGAAAAAATTCACATTTCAAAACCAGCCAGATGTCAAATCTTCTTTTCTTCTTCATAGGAATTTCTGCTTCACAGGTTATTGATCGATAAAGGTACTTTAAGAGAGCTATTCTCTGGACAGTCTGCAGAAGTAATTGGCTTGGCAGTTCTCCTCCCAGCTGTTCAATTTTCCCCGGTCTTATACCCCCAAAGCATCAGATTGTGTCACTGACTTTTAAGATTGTCAATATGCTAAATTCAAACTTGATTGGAGATTGATATTTTTCGGGGTATAATTTAAACTGATTGGCCTAATTCAAATCTGTTTGGTTATTTCTAGGCAATCCAGCTAATCAAGTGTTACATTGTTACCTTATTCAGAACACTTGGAGCTGTCAGGTAATTCTGCTGGTTTTTAACTCTATAAAAACTACAGTATATGCACATCTTCATAACTCCTCCACCTTAAGAAAAAATGAACCGCCATAATGAAAAGATGGCTTCATTTTTTTCCTATTCTTTAAACACATTACCCGAACATACAGATAACTTTAGTCTATGTTCACTTTAACATCTTCCCATATAACTGTGTATATGTATATAACATTAAATAAAGATAAATCTCATCTAAACTTCACCAGTTAAATCTGCGATAACGCATCTGCTATTACATTCTAACAACCTGCAACATGTACGATTTTTAAATTAAAAGTCTGTAACATAAGACTCCAATATAATAATCTCATATTCTTGTCTTTAAAGCATTCTAAGAACGTAAGCGGATTGTGATCCATGTACACAACCACCTCCGACACATTGTTCATGACACTCACATTAAAACGTTGTAAGGCCAGTACCAAACTCAATTGTTCTATTTCGATTGTGGAGTTATCCTCTGGTGGATGTTGATCTTCTTCAAAAAGTAACCAACTGCGGTTCGATCCTATCCTCATCTTCCTGGAGGAGTACAGCTCCAGCTCTTATGTCACTAGCATCGATAGCAACTCTAAAAGGTTTTGAAAAGTTTGGTGTAGCTAAAATTGGTATGGTTATAAATATGGCTTTCAAATGATCGAATGGCTCTTGGCATAGTTCTGTCCACCGAAACATTGTATTCTTCTTCAGCAAATTGGTTAATAGTACCACTACACTGTTGAAGTTTGGAACAAACTTCCAATAGAGTCCGCTGAGTCCTAAGAATTGAAGCACCTCTTTCTTCGAGGTTGGCGTGGAAATTCCTCGATGGCCTTCATCTTTGCCCTCTATGGGGTCAACCTTCCATGACCGATGTTATGCCCCAAGAACGTCACCTCTGCTTTCGCAAATTCTGTTTTATTTAAGTTTATCACCAGTTTTGCTTCTCATAGTCGTTCCAAGACCTCTGCCAACTGTACCATGTGATCTTTCCAGAACTTACTAAAGATCACTACATTGTCCAAAGAGACTGCACAGTTTGTTAATGCAGCCACAACTCTGTTCATGAGTCTTTGGAATGTGGTGGGTGCGTTCTTCATTCCAAAGGGCATCACTTTAAATTGAAATAGCCCATTTGGGGTTAGAAAAGCAGAAATTTGTTTAGCCGTCTCTGGTAAAGGTACCTGCCAGTAACCACGCATTAAGTCCAACTTGGTGGTGTAACTGGCTTGTCCAACTTTCTCGATACAGCCCTCCAATCTAGGAAATGGATATGCGTCCAATTTTTGTAATCCATGCAGAATCATTGAGTCCAGTCCAGTTTGGGAGCTAAGATGAACTCCACTCGCCCTTGGTTCAATGATGTCCTTGCTGGAAAAGCGCAGCAGGTCAGGCAGCATCCAAGGAACAGGAGAATCGACGTTTCGGGCATAAGCCCTTCTTCAGGAATGCTTATGCCTGAAACGTCGATTCTCCTGCGCTTTTCCAGCAACACATTTTCAGCTCTGAACTCCAGCATCTGCAGCCCTCACTTTCTCCTCAATGATGTCCTTGTCAAGCATGGCCTCCACCTCCATCTGGACCTGAATAGCTATGAAAGGATTAAGCTGATAGGGGTGTTATTTTATCGGAGCAGTATTCCCTGCATCTACTTCATGTACAATAGCATTAGTCCTCCCCATCTGATTCTTACATATGTCCTTATACTGCAGTAACAAATCTTTCATTCTATGCTCATGAGACAGCTAGTTTACTAACCTATCCTACTCCTCAAGTACTTCTTCATTTTTAAATCTATTTTGAGGCACATCAACACCCACATCATCTGGATTTGATTCCTCACTTTGCAGGGCAGTAACTCACACCTATTTCTCCAGTTCTTTCTCTCTAGTATAACATGGTTTCAACATGTTCACATGACATACCCGATACCTTCTTTTTCTATCTGACATCTTTACTAAAAAGTTCACCTGACTCAACTTTTTCTTAATTTGATAGGGACCACTAAACCTGGCTTTGGAGGGATCTTCTATCACTGGTTACAGTACTAACACCTCATTCCCTCAGAAAAACGTCCAAGTCTCACAGTCTTTATCTGCCACCTGCTTCATTCTACACTGTGCCCTCTTTAGGTGCTATTTAGCTAACTCACTTACTCGATTTAGTCTCTCCCTCACCTGCAATACATAATCTAAGTGTGAGATCCCCAACTTTGGTCCTGTCAATTTTTATTTAATTAATTTCAAAGGGCCTCTCATTTCATGACCGAATATTAACTCAAAGGGAGTGAACTGAATAGATTAATTTGGGCCATCTCTAATGACAAACAATACGAATGGGATATCTTTATCCCAATCATTTGGGTAATCCTGACAGTATGCTCTAAACATGGACTTCGAGGTCTGATGCCATCTTTCTAGAGCTCCAGGGATTCAGGATGATACATACTGTATTTAAAGTGCTGTATACCTAACCTAGCCATATCAAGCTGTGATGCATCCATGTAGAATGCTTTCTATGATGCATCTATAAAAATTGGTAAGAATCATTGTGGACATGCTGAATTTTCTTAGCCTGAGGAATTGGTGTTGTTGGTGTGCTTTCTTGACTGTAGCATCAACGTGACTGGACCAGGTTAAATTGTTGATTACTTACTCCTCGGAATTTGAAGCTCTCGATGACCTCCACCTCAGCACCATTAATCCAGGGAGGGATATGTCATCCACTTTGCTTCGTGAAGTCAATGATCAGTTCCTTCATTTTTCTGACATTGAGGGGGAAATTGTTTTCTTTACGTCATGTCACTAAGCTGTCTATCTCTTTTCTGTATTCTGTCTCATCATTGTTATACTTTTATCACGTACACCCAGGAATTAAGGAATGAGACAAAAGCTCAGTAAAGCTTCTATCATTTGTATTTTCAATAAGTGGATCACGTACATTAATTACATTACACCTTTTTTGGCTATCTCCATTATAAAAGTTTGAAATGAACTCAAGTGTCTTTGATTCTTTGATTGTCTTTGGCATCACAATGTGATTGAATTTTATGCTAAGTTTCAAAGTGAGGTAGTTCAGTTGGAAATAAGGGTGTTAAATTTGAATAAGAGAAACTATGAAAGCATAAATTGGCTGAGCTAGATTGAAAAATGGCATGATTGTACATAGGTAATGGACAGTCTTTAAAGAACTATAACATGACTTATATTCCATCAAGGCATAAAAACTCAAGAAAGGTCAGTTACCTGTGGCTGACAAAGGTAACTGGATTGTATATGATTAAAAGAAAATGCTTATCAAGTAGTTACACATGATAATAAATCTGAGGATTTGCTTGGGGATTATTACTTTAATTTGAGGAAAACCTGGGTAGTGACAGAATCATGTAGCCTGCTCCAAATTGTCCCCAACAAAAATTGATGACTTGGTTGCTATGGGGCATGGCAGGCCCAGAATTGACTGGAAGGAAGGTGCAAGACATTCAGACCCATGAACAATGTCAAGTGTAACAATACTGATTAGGGGTCAACATTTAATCGCTGTGTTTCAGAGAGATACAAGGTACATCAGGCTTGAGAAACAGTTATACTTAAGCTGCCTGTTAAGTTCAAAGATAGATTGGAGTTGGGATCTAGAAGATAACCAGTTAGCATTTCTACCGGGATTCATATTGCCAGAGAGGTGGGCTTTGGAAAGAGAAAATGTCAATAGAAAGCTATTGTGGTATCAGGTTGCAATAGTGTCTGAACCTCAGACACTCAACAGTCTGTAACAATCTGACAGGCAATGAATAAGAGTTAGAGGCAGCCAGTCCTGCAACAGAGAAAATGTTAACTCTGTCGGACAACGTTCAAAATGTGAGTGGCAGATTGTGTTCTGATTGAAAAGATATAATTTGAAAGGATTTAAAGAGGTTGTCAGTTTGCCATCATGGACTGAAAGGAAGGTTTCTTCAGTATAACCCTCAAAATGAACATCAGTTGTGGGATTCCCAACTGGGAAAGAAAGAAAACAAAACTAGCTATTAGAAACGAAGAGTGGTGAAGTGTCACTTAAGGTAAAGTGTAAAGAATAACTGTAGCAAGCAATTTTCAGTCATTTTAAAAGCTAAATGTGGAATTTAGTGTTTGGATAATGTTGCCTTTAGTTTGTTTTTACAGTACAATTTTAATTCTATAACGCTTTTGGTCATGTCATTTCAGTCACTGGATATTTAACTTTTTTAACTATCTTCTTTTCAATCTAATTCTATATATAGGTCCCTTCTTATCTTCATTTAATAAAAATCTGTTGATCACTTGTTTAAAATTAACTTTGATCCAGCATCAATTTTCTGCTTTATTTTGTGAGTACCAGACCTTCCTAATTACATTTCTGAAATGACTGTTTCCACTTTTTGCTTTCTAAACTTTCTGTTTCCCTTCATATCTTTTGGAAATTTTGATCAAATTACTCCTTAAACTTGCTAAGTTCCATGGAATGCATTAATAGTTTGTGTAATTGATCTTCAAAATTTAATCCTTAGAGTCCAGATCTAATTCTTGTCAGTCAATAAAACTGTCAGTAAAAGTGTTACACGCAGATCTGCTCACAGTACTTCAGGTGTGATCTAACCAGGGTTTTGTAAAACCGAGGAGAAAGTGAGGTCTGCAGATGCTGGAGATCAGAGCTGAAAATGTGTTGCTGGAAAAGCGCAGCAGGTCAGGCAGCATCCAGGGAACAGGAGAATCGATGTTTCGGGCATAAGCCCTTCTTCAGGAATGAGCCTCATTCCTGAAGAAGGGCTTATGCCCGAAACGTCGATTCTCCTGTTCCCTGGATGCTGCCTGACCTGCTGCGCTTTTCCAGCAACACACTTTCAGTTTTGTAAAACCGAAGCATGACTGCTAACTCCCACATTCTGAACTCCTGGATATCTAAGCCAACATTCCATTTGCCTTTTTGATCAACCTCTATATCTGTTCATGACATTATAATTATTTATGTACGGAAAGCCCACTATCATCTCCCTCCCACACAAAACTTTCATTGGATCTTCCTAGTTCCCAGCTTCTCACCATTTAGAGTCATAGAATCATAGAGATGTACAGCATGGAAACTGACCCTCAGTCAAACCCATCCTTGCCGACCAGATATCTCAACCCAATCTAGTCCCATTTGGCCCATATCCCTCTAAACCTTCTTATTTATATTCCCATTCAGCCTGTTAAATATTGTAATTGTATCAGCCTCCACCACTTCCTCTGGCAGCTCATTCTATAGACACACCCACCCTCAGCACGAAAAAGCTGTCCCTTAGGTCTCTTTTATATCTTTCCCCTCTAACCCTAAATCTTTACTCCTTTAGTCTGGACTCCACCACACCAGGGAAATGATCTTTTCTATTTATCCTCTCCATGCCTCTCATGATTTTATAAACCTCTACCAGGTCATCCTCAGACTCCGACGCTCCAGGGAAAACAACCTCAGCGTATTCAATTCCTCCAACCCTGGCAGCATCCTTGTAAATCTTTTCTGAACCCTTTCAAGTTTCACAACATCCTTCCAATAGGAGGGAGACCAGAATTGCACACAATATTCCAAAACTGGCCTAACTAATATCTTGTACAGCTACAACATAACCTCTCAATGCCGATATTCAATGCTCTGACCAATAAAGGAAAGCATACCAAACGCCTTCTTCACTATCCTATCTACCTGTGACTCCACTTTCAAGGAACTATGAACCTGCACTCCAAGGTCTCTTTGTCCAGCAACACTCCCCAGGACTTTACCATTTATTGTATAAGTCCTGCTCTGATTTGCCTTTCCAAAATGCAACACAGTGCATTTATCTAAATTAAACTCCATCTGCCACTCCTCGGCCCTTTGGCCATCTGATCAAGATCCCGTTGTACTCTGAGATAACCTTCTTCACTGTCCATGACACTTCCAATTTTGATGTCATCTGAAAACTTACTAACTGTACCTCCTACGTTCACATTCAAATCATTTATATAAATGACAAAAAGTAGTGGACCCAGCACCAATCCCTGTGGCACACCACTGGTCACAGGTCCCCAGTCTGAAAAGCAAATCTCCTCCACCACCCTCTGTCTTCTACCTTCAAGGCAGTTCTGTACCCAAATGGCTAGTTCTCCCTGTATTCCATGAGGTCTAATCTTGCACATCAGTCTCCCAAGAGGAACCTTGTTGAACCTTGACTGAAGTCCATATAGATCACATCTACCGCTCTGCCCTCAGAAAACGCAATCAAGTTCACGAGACATGATTTCCCACGCATAAAGCCATGTTGACTAACCCTAATCAGTCCTTGCCTTTCTAAATGCATGTAAATCCTGTCCCTCAAAATTCCCTCCAACAATTTGCCCACAATCAATGTCAGGCTCACTGGTCTATAGTTCCCTGGCTTTTCCTTGCCACTTTTCTTAAACAGTGGCACCACGTTAGCCATCTGCAGTCTTCTGGCACCTCACCTGTGACTATTGATGATACAAATATCTCAGCAAGGGGCCCAGCAATCACTTCTCTGGCTTCCCGCAGAGTTCTCGGGTATACTTGATCAGGTCCTGGGGATTTACCCACTTTTATGCATCTTAAGACATGCAGCACCTCCTCCTCTGTAACATGGACATTTTCAAGATGTCACCATCTATTTTCCCACATTCTGTATCTTCTATGTCCTTTTCCACAATAAACACTGATGCAGAATACTTGTTTAGTATCTCCCCCATCGCCTGCGATTCCATACACAGGCCGCCTTGCTGATCTTTAAGGGGCCCTATTCTCTTCCTAATTACCCTTTTGTTCTTAATATATTTATAAAATCCCTTTGGATTTTATAAATATATTAACCCTATTTGCCAAAGCTATCTCATGTCCCCTTTTTTGCCCTCCTGATTTCCCTCTTAACTATACTCCTACTGTCCTTATACTCTAAGAATTCACTTGATCTCTGCTGTCCAAATCTGACATATGCTTCCTTCTTTTTCTTAATCAAAACTTTAATTACTCTAGTCACCCAGCATTCCCTACACCATCAGCCTTGCCTTTCACCGAACAGAATCATATTGTCACTGGACTCTTGTTATCTCATTTTTGAAGGCTTCCCATTTTCCAACCATCCCTTTACCTGCAAACATCTGCCCCCAATCGGCTTTTGAAAGTTCTTGCCTAAGACTATCAAAATTGGCTTTCCTCCAATATAGAACTTTAACTTCTTGGTCCAGACTATCTTTTTCCATCATTAAAGTAGAGAGTTGAGTAGTGTAACTTTATTTGTCATTTCTATCACATACAACTGAATTTCAGATGGGAGAGAGTCCGCTCATACTGTATTAAGGAGCCTAATGGCTTGGGGGAAGAAACTGTTACACAATCTGGCATGTGAGAAACAGAATGCTCTGATATCTTCTGCCAAATGGCAGGAGGGAGAAGAGTTTGAGTGAGGGGTGTGTGCGGTCTTCCACAACGGTGTTAGCTTTTTGGATGCAGCATGTGGAGTAAATGTCTGTAATGGGGGGAAGAGAGACCCCAATGATCTTCTCAGCTGTCCTGACTATCTGTTGTAGGGTCTTATGGTGTAATTCCCGAACCATGCAGTGATGCAGCAGCTCTGGGTACCCTTAATAAACCCTCTGTAGAATGTGGTGAGGATGGGGGGGGGCGGGGGGGTGGGGGGGGGAGATGGGCTTTCCTCAACCTGTGCAGAAAGTGGAGACGTGCTGGGCTTTCTTGGCTATGGAGCTGGTGTTGAGGGCCAAGGTGAGTTCCTCCACCAGGTGTACGCCAATAATTTGGTGCTCTTCATGATCACCACGGGGGAGCCGTCGATGTCCAGTGGAGAGTGGTCACTCTGTGCTCTTCTGAAGTCAACACCTATCTTTTTCATCTTTTCCACATTGTCCACATTCAGAGACAGGTTGTTGGCTCTGCACCAGTCCATTAGCCGCTGCACCTCCTGCCTTGTCGTTCCTGCTGATGAGACATGATTCAACCTGTGCATCACTGCACAGTCATGTGTCAGCAGGGTGAACAGCAGTGGACTGAGCATACAGCCTGGGGGGCCCATGCTCAGTGTGATGCTGTTGGAGATGATGTTTCCAATCCAAACTGACTGAGGTCTTCCAGTCAGGAAGTCTAGGATCCAGTTACAAAGGGAGCTATTTTAAAACTAATAGAATTATGGTCACTGGCCCCAAAGTGCTCCCCTACTGACACCTCAGTCACCTGCCGTGCCTTATTTCCCAAAAGTAGGTCAAGGGGGTTTTTCACCTTCTCTAGTAGGTACATCCACATACTGAATCAGAAAATTTTCTTGTACATACTTACCAAATTCCTCTCCATCTAAACCCTTAACATTATGGCAGTACCAGTTTATGCTTGGAAAGTTAAAATCCCCTATCATAACTACCCTATTATTCTTATAGATAACTGAAATTTCCTGACAAATTTGTTTCTCAATTTCATGCTGACTATTGGGGTGGTCTGCAATGCAATCATCCCTTTGTTATTTCTCAGTTCTACCCAAATAACTTCCCTGGATATATTCTCATGAATATGCTCCCTAACTACAGTCATAAGGTTATCCCTTGTCAAAAATGCTACTCTCCCTCCTCTCCTGTCCCCCTTTCTATCTTTCCTATAACATTTGTATCCTGGAACTTTAAGCTGCCAGTCCTGTCCATCCCTGAGTCACATCTCTGTAATTGGTATGATATCCCAGTCCCATGTTCCTAACCATGCCCTGAGTTCATCCACCTTCCCTGTTCGGCTCTTGCATTGAAATAATGCAGTTTAATTTATTAGTCCTAACTTGTTCTCTGCTTTGTTCCTGCCTGCCCTGACTGTTTGACTCTCTTCTGTTCTCAACTGTACCAGTCTCAGACTGATCTCTTTCCTCACTATCTCCCTGGGTCCCACCCTCCACCTTATTAGTTTAAATCCTCCCAAGCAGCTCTCGCAAATTTCCCTGCCAGTATATTAGTTCACTTCCAATTCAGGTGCAATCCGTCCTCCTCGTACAATTCACTTCTACCCCAGAAGAAATTCCAATGATCCAAAAATGTGAACCCTTCTCCCCTGCACCAGCTCCTCAGCCACCCAGTCATCTGTTCTATCTTCCTATTCCTACCCTCACTAGCTTGTAGTAACGAGGGTAACCCAGATTTTACTACCCTCGAGGACCTCCTTTTTAAATGCCTGCAGGACTTTCTACATTCTCCCTTCCGAATCTCAACCTTTTCCCTTCCCGTGTCATTAGTTCCAAAGTGTATAACAACCTCCCGCTTGTCCCTCTCCCCTTTGAGAACATTTGGAAAGTTTTAAACTTTTGAGATCGAAAGTGGATGACTTCATATTTGCATACTTTGGAATCCATTTGTCAATGTTTTGCTGATTCAGTTGGAAGATCTCTTTGTAATGCTTTGCTTCCATTCTCATTGCTTTAAATACTTTGTCAACAGCAAACCTAAAATGAAGCATTCTATCTAGTTGGCTAAATTGTTAATGAATGCAGCAAATAGTTGAAGCTGCATCACAGATCCTTGTGGATCATAACCAGTCTAATCCTACCAACTAGAGTACTTGCCCATTATTCGTGTTCTATATATCCTGCCATTCAGTCAATTTAATCTGTCCATTAATTTGTCTGCAATTCCACACATTTCAATTTTAGCAATCAGTCTTTTATGAAGGGATTTATCAAATTCTTTCCGGAAGTCCATACAGTCCATTCTGCTATTACATGAGTTTCGTCCACGCAAATTGGCTGTAATGCGATTGATGAATAGGTGAATGCTGTTTGTAAAATGCGAACTTTTGCATATGTGTATTAGCTATTACGTAATTCCATCCCCAGCACTTTAAGTATCATGGTGCATGGAAGAAAACAATGTTTACGCCAACAGAATCTCCGTGACAACAGCACATGTTCAGTTGACTCGCATGCTTTTTGAGTGGTATTCTGTAATTTTTGATCTTTGATTTGCAAGTTTTGCTGTGTTACCCATAAATATGGGAGGAAACGTTAACAAGAATGTTTACAAGAAACATCCTGGTGATAAAATTGCGGGTGGTGAATGTAAAAGAAACGCTATAACACTTGAAGAGAAGCTAGATGTTATAAAGCATTTTGAATGTAATGAAAGAACATGTGATATTGTCCATGCAACAGAAATAAAGGAGTTTACATTACACACCATTACAGACAATGCAGAAAAAATTAAAGCAAACTGTACTGCTGGAACAAGCCATTCACTTCCGGATTAACTGTTTTTTGTCCTAACCCCACAACCACAATTGCGCCTGAAGGTGACAATGATGATGACCCTCAGCTCCTGTCTTAGTAACTCAGCAAACTCAAAACCACCCTCCTCTCCCCATCAATTTATCTTCACATTTTGTCAAGGTTAATTTTGCTGTATTATTTCATTATTAGATATGAATTTAACATTTATTTAAACTGTGCTATCCTTTGTGTTAGGCTAATTACTATATTTGTTTTGATTTTAAGTAATATTTTTGGTGGTCTGCCCCCCCACCCTATTCTTTCCAAAAGCCCTATTATTTTTACTGTGTGGTTTTCTGCAACACGAGGTCACACAAGAACGTAATTATCGTGTTATTGCAGAAAGGGCTGTACATATTTCCATTGCTCAATCCACCACCACCATTATGTTTTCAAAAAATTCAATCAGGTTTGTCAGGCCTAACGATTACAATTTCCTGATGATTGAAAAGTTCTGATCAGCTGTTTGTGCACAGCTATGGGCGCCGCATTGTAGGGACGATGCAAATACATTGGAGAAAACACAGAAGTGATTTACTAAAACGGTTCCAGGTGTGAGAAACTTCATGGTATGTGAATGGATTGAAGACATCGAGACTGTTCTCCTTGACTGAGAGAGATCAGATTCACTGTTAATGCTTGTAAAAGTAACAAGAACGCAAGGGCACAAATTGAAAATGTTGTGCAAGTGAAGCAAGGGTTAGTTGCTAGGGTTTGGATGCACTGCCTGAAAATGTGGTAGAGGCTGGTCTATTTGAGGCATTCAAGAAAGCATTGGGTGGTTATTTGGATAGTAAGGGTATGCAGTGATATTGGGAAAAGGCAAGAGAATGTCAGATTTTCACAATCCCTTGTTTGAATATATATAATCAAGTTTATCAAAACCACTCTTTGCAAAGTCCCAAATGTCATCTAATGTGACGGTGGTAATTGGCCCTCCTCAACCTTTACACCATGTCTGCAGACTTTGACATAGAACATAGAAGAATACAGCGCAGTACAGGCCCTTTGGCCCTCGATGTTGCGCCGATCCAAGCCCACCTAACCTACAAATAGCCCACTATCCTCCATATGCCTATCCAATGCCCACTTAAATGCCCATAAGGAGGGAGAGTCCACCACTGCTACTGGCAGGACATTCCATGAACTCAAAACTCGCTGAGTAAAGAACCTACCCCTAACATCTGTCCTATACCTACCACCCCTCAATTTAAAGCTATGCCCCCTCGTAATAGCTGACTCCATACGTGGAAAAAGGTTCTCACGGTCAACCCTATCTAAACCCCTAATCACCTTGTACACCTCTATCAAGTCACCCCTAAACCTTCTTTTCTCCAATGAAAACAACCCCAAGTGCCTCAGCCTTTCCTCATACGATCTTCCTACCATACCAGGCAACATCCTGGTAAACCTCCTCTGCACCCGTCCCAGTGCCTCCACATCCTTCCTATAGTATGACGACCAAAACTGCACACAATACTCCAGATGCGGCCGCACCAGAGTACTATACAACTGCAACATGACCTCAGTACTCCAGAACTCAATTCCTCTACCAATAAAAGCCAGTACGCCATATGCCTTCTTCACCACACTATTTACCTGGGTGGCAACTTTCAAAGATTTGTGTACATGGACACCAAGACCCCTCTGCTCATCAACACTACCAAGTATCCGACCATTAGCCAAGTACCCCATCTTTTTGTTA
>NC_057736.1:9846482-9856919 GCF_004010195.1 Chiloscyllium plagiosum | reverse complement strand
TTATCAAGGACACTCAATCGTTGCTCCTTGAACAAGCTCCACATATCAGTTACGCCCTTGTCTTGAAGCTTACTTTTCCAGGCCACACATCCTAAGTCATGCCTCACAGCATCATAATTTCCCTACCCCCATCTCTAACTCTTGCCCTGTAGTGCACACTTATCCCTCTCCATCACTAGAGTAAAAGTCACCGCATTGTGGTCACTGTCCCCAAAGTGCTCACCTACCTCTAATTCTAACACCTGGCCTGGTTCGTTACCCAGAACCAAATCCAGTATGGCCTCACCTCTTGTTGGCCTGTCTACATATTGTGTCAGGAAACTCTCCTGCACACATTGAACAAACACTGTCCCATCTAACGAACTTGAGCTATAGCTTTCCCAATCAATATCAGGAAAGTTAAAGTCCCCCATAACAACCACCCTATTACTTTCTCTCTTCTCTTGCATCATCCTCGCAATCCTTTCTTCTACGTTTCTAGGACTATTAGGAGGCCTGTAAAAAACTCCTAACAGGGTGAGCTCACCTTTCCTATTCCTAACCTCAGCCCAAACTACCTCAGATGGCAAGTCCTCATCCATCGTCCTTTCCACCACTGTAATATTATCTTTGACAAGCAATGCCACACCTCCCCCTCTTTTACCCCCCCCTCTGCCCCTACTCAAACATTTAAATCCTGGAACCTGCACCAGCCAATCCTGTCCCTGTTCTAGCCATGTCTCCGTAATAGCCACAACATCGAAGTCCCAGGTACCAACCCACGCTGCAAGTTCACCTACCTTATTTCGTATACTTCTTGCATTGAAGTATACACACTTCAAGCCACTTTCCTGTTTACAGACACGCTCCTTGGAAATTGATGCCATGTTCCTCACCTCCCTACACTCCAGGCCCTGCACCCTGCAGCTACAATCTGGGTTCCCATGCCCCTGCAGAGTTAGTTTAAACCCCCCCGAAGAGCACTAGCGAACCTCCCCCCAAGGATACTGGTGCCCCTCAGTTTCAGGTGTAGACCATCCTGTTTATAGAGGTCCCATCGTCCCCAGAAAGAACCCCAGTTATCCAAAAACCGGAATCCCTCCCTCCTGCACCATCCCTGTAGCCACGCATTTAAGTGTTCTCTTTCCCTATTCCTCGAATCTCTATCACGTGGCACGGGTAACAAACCAGAGACAACAACTCTGTTCGTTCTAACTCTGAGCTTCCAACCTAGCTTCCTGAAAGCCTGTCTAACATCCTCGGCACTCCTCCTACCTATGTCGTTGGTGCCAATGTGGACCACGACTTCGGGTTGCTCCCCCTCCCCCTCCAGGACCCGGAAAAGACGATCAGAGACATCACGTACCCTTGCACCTGGGAGGCAACATATCAAACGTGAGTCTCTCTCGTTCCCACAAAACCGCCTATCTGTGCCCCTAACTATCGAGTCCTACTGCTCTGCTCTTCTTCACCCTTCCCTTCTGAGTAACGGGGACAGGCTGCGTGCCAGAGGCCTGAGCCCCGTTACTTGCCCCTGGTAAGTCGTCCCCCCCACAAGTATCCAAAACGGTATACTTGTTCTTTAGGGGAACGGCCGCAGGGGTTCCCTGCACTGGCTGCTTCCTCCCAGTCCCTCTCACTGTCACCCATCTATCTGCCATCTTTGGAGTTACTACTTCCCTAAAGCTCCGATCTATGACCCCCTCTGCCTCCCGAATGATCCTAAGTTCATCCAACTCCAGCTCCAGTTCCGTAACACGGTCTTGGAGGAGCTGGAGATGGGTGCAGTTCCTGCAAGTGTAATCAGCAGGGATGACCATGGCATCCCTCACCTCAAACATGTTGCAAGAGGAACATTGCACTGCCTTCACTGCCATCCCTCTAAAAGTAACCTTTTTTAAAAAAAAACTGGGTCTAAAGAATAGAACAAGCAAAATGCAGCACTTACCTACTTACACAACGAGTCATTATTAGGTTAGAGGAGGAGGGTGGGTGGGAGGCACTACCTCTGTCGTGCCTCGGGTTCTTCTCCTGCGCGCTTTTATAGGGAAAAAACCTACCCGGCTGTCCCTCTGGTCTTCGTCACTTCCCCCTGCTGCTCCCACTCTTTCTGTGAAGAGAAAAAAAAACACCGCTGCCCGCTACCAGTAAGTAATTTTAAGACAAACTGTCTCACCTTAGCTGTAGCCTTCCGGGTTCCTTTACACTCTGCTGCTGCTCGCACTCATAGTTGATTAGCCATGCCATCCTCCTCTAAGACTTCATTACTGTACATCTGGGTGTCTCTGCAAGCAACTGGTTCTATTCTTTTGTTGCTCAGCTTTGGCAGACCATGGCTTCCCATAGAAAAACTAGATGCAAATCTGACTCTAGAAATGTGAGCACAAAATCAATGCTACAATGGAATCTGTACTGAGGGAGGGCTGCATTGTTGAAGGCACTGTCTTTCAAATGTAATATTGAACTAAGAGCAAATGGATATAAAAGATCCCATGGCAATACTTTGAAGATGGACAACGGTGATTTTCCCAGTCGCTTGATCATACTTATTCTTCAGTCAACTGCAAAAATACACTATCTGGTCATTGTCACAATGCTGTTTATGCACACCTCACGCAGGACAAAATAATGTCTGTGTTTCCCACATTACAATAGCAATTACACTTCAAAAATACTTAATTGGCTGCAAACTCGTTGAGGTGTCCTGAGATCAAGAAAGTTGTGAAATGAATTCAAACTTCTTCAAAATTGTCTCTCTTCCAATGAGCAGTGGCACAATGGTGTTCTAATATTTAAACAATTGTGAAGTGAATCCATTACGTTTTCTGTTTCCAGCTCAACTCAGCTGTTATTGGGCACACAGTATTAAACTGTAAATATACGTTTTGCTAGCTTAGAAGGAGAACAAACATCTCATTATAAACCAAGGAAAAAGTGTTTGGGTTAGTACATAACTTTTAGAGCTGCTGGAAAGTTTGCAGACTATTGAAACTACCTGGGAGAAAATGCCCAAATGGCACAATCGAAATTCAATGTTCCCTGCGCCCTCACCAACCTTCCACATAAATTTAATTTGGAGGCAGGACCATTTAATTGAGCAGAAGGGTCTTGAATAGGGATCCTGTCACCTTCCCAGATTTCCAAATAAGGCTGTGATAGAAAGGCTCATGGGAAACCCTCCCATCCCATCACTGAGCTGTGCCCACTCAAAGGGCTTGTTCATCCAAAAGTGGGTGGAGTCTCACTATGCAGAACGTCAAAGAGAAAACCATGTGTTTGCCTGATCAAGAGCTGCCCACTGCCTTTTCTAGCAAATGCCATTCCTCATGAATCCCTCTGCCACCTCACAATCCTCCCTGCTGTGTGACCTCATCCATTGGCGATACTGAGCCTCGACTGGATGCAATACCAGCAGGGACTACCATCTCCCAGTGGTGCTGCTGTTGAATGATGTAGCAACCAATCTATGTTTGGCCAGCAGGTCAGTGGATGGGACTTTTGCCCAAGGGTTCTTGATCCTGAGGAAACCCAATTGCTACAAGCTAAGTGCCTGATTGGCACTAATGCCGCAGGCTTTCTGAAATAAAGCACACAGCCAGCAGGCAAGACTCCATTCATCTTTTATATTCTACTGATGATACCTAAGGCATTGTGACTTAGCACACTCTACCTCACTGCTACCAGTTAATCCTTTGGGAGAGGCAGAATTATTTATTTGTCAACAACATATACTTTTTAAAACATTAAGTGTTGCCTAACAAGTGACCTTGGAATGCAGGTTCATATTCCTTGAAAGTGGAGTCACAGGTAAACAAGATAGTGAAGGCAGCATTTGGTGTGCTTGCCTTTATTGAGTACGGGAGTTGGGAGGTCATAGTGCAGCTGTACAGGACATTGGTTAGGCCACTTTTGAAATACCACATTCAATTCTGGTCTCCCTCCTACAGGAACGATGTTGTAAAACTTGAAAGGATTCACAAAAGATTTACAAAAATGTTGCTAGCTTTGGAGGGTTTGATGCATAAGGAGAAGCTGAATAGGCTGGGGCTTTTAAGACCATAAGACATAGGAGCGGAAGTAAGGCCATTCGGCCCATCGAGTCCACTCCGCCATTCAATCATGGCTGATGGGCATTTCAACTCCACTTACCCGCATTCTCCCCATAGCCCTTAATTCCTTGTGACATCAAGAATTTATCACTTTCTGCCTTGAAGACATTTAGCATCCCTAGTCTCCACTGCACTCTGTGGCAATGAATTCCACAGGCCTACCACTCTCTGGCTGAAGAAATGTCTCCGCATTTCTGTTCTGAATTTACCCCCTCTAATTCTAAGGCTGTGTCCACGGGTCCTAGTCTCCTGAGGTGTGGGGACCAAAACTGGACACAGTACTCCAAATGGGGCCTAACCAGAGCTTTATAAAGTCTCAGTAGCACAACAGTGCTTTTATATTCCAACCGTTTTGAGATAATTGACAACATTGCATTCGCTTTCTTAATCACGGACTCAACCTGCATGTTTACCTTTAGAGAATCCTCAACTAGCACTCCCAGATCCCTCTGTACTTTGGCTTTACGAATTTTCTCACCGTTTAGAAAGTAGCCCATGCTTGTATTCTTTTTTCCAAAGTGCAAGACCTCGCACTTTAACTCTGAATTCTCTGCATAGATGCTGCCAGACCTGCTGAGTTTCTCCAGCAATTTCTGTTTTTTAATGATACTCTTGCTTTATCAAAATATAACACAAATGACCTGCACAAATCCTGTTCACTTACTGATCTAGCGTGAGTTTATTTACACTAAAAGTAAATATACCATGCAGAGTTATTGCCAGACACAACCTGTGCCTTGCGTGCTACAGTACATACAACCTGAGTCTTATGGTCATGTGGAACATCTTTGGTTCATTTGGCATGTTATTCTTTTAAAGGGTTGCAATTCCAAAGGTGATAACACAACAGCGATGACACTGATCACAATCAAAACTGTTCTGCTCTGTAACAGACACTCTCGATAGATGGCAGAAGACTTATAACAGCAGCTCAGAGAAGAGCATGTGAAAGATTTTGGTGTCAGAACACCACTCTGTTTCACGCCACGGTTGTTCTTAAAAGGTTCAGGTGCTGTTCCATGCTCGCTGACCTTGACCATATGTTATCAAGGAAACCTTGAGCAGGTTTGGTGGCCAGCCAATTTTCTCCAATAACTTAGGTAGACTTTTACATATTCAATCACCGAATGTGGGTGTCACTGGCCAGGCCAGCATTTATTGCCCATCCCTCATTACCTAGAGGGCAGTTAAGAGTCAACCACATTGCCGTGGATCTGAAGTGAATGAGCTGCCAGAGGAAGTGGTGGAGACAGGTACAATTACAGCATTTAAAAGGCATCTGGATAGGTATATGAATAGGAAGGTTTAGAGGGATATGGGCCAAATGCTAGCAAATGGGACTAGATTAAGTTAGGATATCTGGCCATTATGGATGAGTTGGATCAAAGGATCTGTTTCAAGGCTGTACAGCTCTATGACTCTAAATGAGCAAGGGGAATGGTACCAAAATGGTAATGTTTCTGAATTAGTCATCCAGAGGCCTAGGATAATGCTCTAAAGGTATGAGTTCAAAATTAATTTCAATTCTGCCAGATTAAAATAACATCCTTCAGGGAGATATATTGAGTTACATCAGGTCACTACAGATGCGGATGTGAGTGTACCACTGGTTTGCAGTGATTTAAAGAAGACGCTTTCTGTTGAATAAGGCATGATGTGGAGGCGCCAGTGTTGGACTGTGATGGACAAAGTTAAAAATCACATGACACCATGTTATAGTCCAACAGGTTTATTTGGAAGTACAAACTTTCAGAGCACTGCTATTCCATCAGGTAACTAGTAGGGCAGGATCATAGGACACAATTTACAGTAAAAAAAAATCAAACTGTCATACAACTGATGGGATACATTAAAGGTTCAAAATGCACACAGTATATAGGCAGTCAGTCCATGTGACACTTCATAAATTCCTACTTTGGAAATAGAACCAGTCTGACTCAAACAGACTCTAACATTACACCTTTAATGCATTCTCCGAGCTGAGATGTCACCTTCCTTTTATAAAATCTTATGTTATCTCGGGAATGTGACTTGAAAGAAGTTCTGGGATTTGCATATTAATGAATCAAAACCTGCATTCCCATTCTAAGCGATTAAAGACTTAACAGCAATCAGGGTTTGTTCGATACATCTTATCAGTTGTTTGACACTTTAATCTTTTACTATGAATTCTGTGTCCTATGATCCTGCCCTACTAGCTTCCTGATGAAGGAGCTGTGCTCTGAAAGCTTTTACTTTTAAATAAACTTGTTGGACTCAAACTTGGTGTTGTGTGATTTTTAACTTTGAATAAGTCAGTTAGTACCTAAAGGGTTAACTGGAATCACAAGACAAGCTCCACCCACAGGGATGCAAAGGACTGTTCCTGTCAGGAGCTAACCAGTTTTTTTCAGGCTCTAAGTGCTAAATTCCATGTGGCTAAACAAAATGAATACTTACTCTGAAGTCTAGCCTGAGGTCTCACAGGAGATACCCGTGTGACACAAAAGAAATGTAACTAGTTGTTAAGTGCTATGCAACAAACATATTCTGCTCAACAAGACCAAGTCTCTATACTGCCAAAGATTTCATGTGAGCATCTTCCCCACTTGGTATCAGTAACTTAGACTTAAATATATTCAATACACAGCTGGATGGGGTTTTGCATGCTTGGGGAATTAGGGTTATGGGGGAAATGCAGGTAGGAGGAGCTGAGATGATGGATAGATCAGCCATGATCTTAATCCGGAAGCTGTTTGCAACAAATCATATGGTGCTGTTTTACTTTTTAAAAATTACCACATGGACAAAATGGATTTGAGGAGACCAACAAGATTAAAAACTTTGTTAACATGAGGAGAACATACCAATGCTTATGTGCGCATTATACAGCAGAAACAAAATACCTTAACATTGAGCAGGAATTTTATAAAAAGTGAGAAACTGAAGTTGAGTTCAGCAGAATTATAGTCAAAAGATTTGGGAAACCTTTAAAGACAGGGAGAGAAAAATTTAACAATCATGTTCCAGAGAAACTACGGAAAGAAAGAAGAAAGGACATTTGTTTTTATAGCGTGCCTTTAATATACTTCTAAAAGGAACTTGCACCTTTCACGGGACATTGCAATGTGACAATGACCAGGCAATCTGTTTCTAGTGATGATGGTTGAAGGATTAAAAATTGGCCAGGACAACTTTGTTTTCTTAAGCAGTAAAAATATAAAATAAAAGAATCACATAATAATAAAGATACAAGCATATTTTTAAGATATGGCATTACATAGCACTTGCATGTAGTTGTCCAAATTCTCTTGCGCTTCTGACCCTCTTTGATTTGAACACTACATGTAGAGCATGACCTCTGCTGTTTAATACCATGGGAAATGAATTGGGAAAGTTCCATGTATTGTTTATGGTCACATTGTTGCAAAGCTGGGATGTAGGAGTGCAAATGATGTCTCTACTTCAGAGGAATTAGATTTCAAAAGTAGCTTGTAAGAGATGAGCTCAGAAACTGTGAAGTAAGCGATCTTTGATTTAACCTTGGAAAACAAATGGTGGTTTCATTCTCCACTGAAGGAAGATCAATAACTAAATACATATGTTCTATGATGTACTCTAGTTGCAAAAGATATTTCTCAGGGAACTGCTACGTTATCTAAGATGGCACTCTGTTGTCCTTTACCTTTCTGACAAGTACTTTGTGTGTTCACAACAGTTCTACTCAAATCAGCCTATTTACCCTATAATCAAGTAAAGGATTCCCAGGAGCAAATTCCAAGACAAATTTGACACTAAGCTACACAGAGAGATGTTAGGGCAGATGACCAGATGCTTGTTTAAACATGGACGCAATACAGAAACTCTCTCCAGATTTAAATAAGGATACTGTTGCAGAATTTCTGTAGTTTATGCAAATCACCATTGCTTAATATAACATTTGAGATACAAGAAATGCAACTGATGTAGCCATTCAGAAGTCATTTTAAAATATAAAGATGAAGCAATGCCACATTTTAAAGTATTGCATTTCATTTGATTGAAACAACAATTCCTGGAATATAGCTATCATCTGCTGTTAGGAAAGTCAACTGGGAAAAGTTGACAAGTTTGCCATTCAGAGCATTTTGATATCTTCTACAAATTAAAATCTGGCTACTTACCTCCAAAGGATAATATTCTCAGGAAGAAATAAATAATCGTATTAATGTAGCTCTTGTTACATCCTCAGGCAATTTCAAAGCACCTTATAATCAATTAGAGATTGTTGAATTCCAGTCACCCTAGGTATATGGTCAATCAGAGCAGACAGTTTGCACATAAAGCAGGCCATTAAATGAGATGAATGACTACTTAATGTGCCTCAGTAGTGTTGATGTAGGCAGGAATATTGGCAAAGAGATGAGAAGACCAGTCAACACCTCGGTTATGACCACCTGTAATGTAATTTTCTGAAGATATACAGGGGTGCAGGGGCAGAGCTTATAACTACAAATCTTGGCATTTTCAGGGAATGGTCAGTCCTGCCGGCAAACTTATATTTTAACTGAATTGAAGTGAATTAGGTTCATTGCCACATATACTCAAATGAGTACAATGGAATGTTTATATGTCACCACACACAGCACCATTTTAGCTTCGAGGTACCTAGCTACAGTTTCTTCAGTTACAAGATTACAGTGTAACAATGTCACTAACACATGACACCATCTTAGGTACAGAGTACCTACAATCAATACTTGGTTACAGAATAGAGAACTGAAGAAAAGCAAGTTACACTACAGTTATACACAGTCATCAGCTTTCCTGCACAGGGTCAACGGTCACTGGCGGCCCCGCACAGCGTCACAACGTCACTGGCGGCCCCGCACAGCATCACTGGCGGCCCCGCACAGCGTCACTGGCGGCCCCACACAGCGTCACTGGCGGCCCCGCACAGCGTCACAACGTCACTGGCGGCCCCGCACAGCGTCACTGGCGGCCCCCGCACAACGTCAGTGGTCGCTGGCGGCCCGGCACAGCGTCACAGCGTCACTGGCGGCCCCGCACAGCGTCACTGGCAGCCCCCGCACAACATCAGTGGTCGCTGGCGGCCCCGCACAGCGTCACAGCGTCACTGGAGGCCCCGCACAGCATCAGAGCGTCACTGGCGGCCCCGCACAGCGTCACAACGTCACTGGCGGCCCCGCACAGCGTCACTGGCGGCCCTGCACACCGTCACTGGCGGCCCCGCACAGCGTCACAACGTCACTGGCGGCCCACGCACAACGTCAGTGGTCGCTGGCGGCCCCCGCACAGCGTCACAGCGTCACTGGTGGCCCCGCACAGCGCCACAGCGTCACTGGCGGCCCCACGCAGAGTCACAGGCGGCCCCGCACAGCGTCACTGGTGGCCCCGCTCAACGTCAGTGGTCGCTTGCGCCCCACGCACAACATCAGTGGTCGCTGGCTGCCTCGCACAGCGTCACAGCGTCTGTGGCGTTCCCGCACAGCATCTCAGCGTCACTGGCGGCCCCGCACAGTGTCACTGGCGGCCCCCGCACAACGTCAGTGGTCGCTGGCGGCCCCCGCACAGCGTCACAGCGTCACTGGCGGCCCCGCACAGCGTCACAACGTCACTGGCAGCCCCCGCACAGCGTCACAGCGTCACTGGCGGCCCCGCACAGCGTCACAACGTCACTGGAGGCCCCGCACAGCATCACAGCGTCACTGGCGTCCCCGCACAGCGTCACAACGTCACTAGCGGCCCCGCACAGCGTCACTGGCGGCCCCCGCACAACGTCAGTGGTCGCTGGCGGCCCCCGCGTAGCGTCAGTGGTCGCTGCCGGCCCCCGCACAGCGTCACAACGGCATTGGCGGGCCCACACTGCGTCACTGGCGGCCCCGCACAGCGTCACAGGCGGCCCCGCACAGCGTCACAACGTCACTGGCGGCCCACGCACAACGTCAGTGGTCGCCGGCGGCCCCCGCACAGCGTCACAACGTCACTGGCGGCGCCGGACAGCGTCACAACGTCACTGGCGGCCCCCGCACAGCGTCACAGTGTCACTGGCGGCCCCACACAGCGCCACAGCGTCACTGGCGGCCCCCGCACAGCGTCACAACGTCACTGGCGGCCCCCGCACAGCGTCACAGTGTCACTGGCGGCCCCACACAGCGCCACAGCGTCACTGGCGGCCCCCGCACAGCGTCACAACGTCACAGGCGGCCCCCGCACAGCATCACAGCGTCACTGGCGGCTCCGCACAGCGTCACAGGCGGCCCCGCACAGCCCCACAGCGTCACTGGCGGCCCCCGCACAGCGTCACTGGCGGCCAGGCGGCCCCCGCACAGCGTCACAGCGTCACTGGCGGCCCCGCACAGCGTCACAG
>NC_057736.1:9838784-9844053 GCF_004010195.1 Chiloscyllium plagiosum | reverse complement strand
CACAGCGTCACAACGTCACTGGCGGCCCCCGCACAGCGTCACAACGTGACTGGCGGCCCCCGCACAGCATCACTGGCGGCGCCCGCACAGCATCACAGTGTCACTGGCGGACCTGCACAGCACCACTGGCGGCCCCCGCACAGCGTCACAGTGTCACTGGCGGCCCCCGCACAGCGTCACTGGCGGCCCGGCACAATATCAGTGATCGCTGGCGGCCCCCGCACAACGTCAGTGGTCGCTGGCGGCCCCCGCACAGCGTCACAGCGCCACTGGCAGCCCCACACAGCATCACAACGTCACTGGCGGCCCCGCACAGCGTCACTGGCGGTCCGCACAACATCAGTGGTTGCTGGCGGCCCCCGCACAACGTCAGTGGTCGCTGGCGGCCCCTGCCTAGCGTCACAAAGTCACTGGCGGCCCCCGCACAGTGTCACAGCGTCACTGGCGGCACCCGCACAGCGTCACAACGTCACTGGCGGCCCCCTCACAGCATCACAGCATCACTGGCGGCCCCGCACAGCACCACAGCGTCACTGGCGGCCCCACACAGCGCCACAGCATCACGGGCGGCCCCCGCACAGCGTCACAATGTCACTGGCGGCCCCGGACAATGTCACTAAAGGCCCCGCACAACATCACTGGCGGCCCCGCACAGCGTCAATGGTCGCTGGCGGCCCCGCACAGCGTCACAAAGTCACTGGTGGCCCCGCACAGCGTCACAGGCGGCCCCGCACATCGTCACAACGTCACTGGCAGCCCCGCGCAGCGTCACTGGCAGCCACCGCACAACGTCAGTGGTCGCTGGCAGCCCCCGCACAGCGTCAGTGGTCACTTGCGGCCTCCGCACAGCGTCACAATGTCACTGGCGGCCCCGCACAGCGTCACAACGTGACTGGCGGCCCCGCACAGCATCACTGGCGGCGCCCGCACAGCGTCACAGTGTCACTGGCGGCCCCGCACAGCATCACTGGCGGCCCCCGCACAGCGTCACAGTGTCACTGGCGGCCCCGCCCAGCATCACCACGTGTCTGGCGGCCCCGCACAGCATCACTGGCGGCCCCCGCACAGCGTCACAGTGTCACTGGCAGCCCCGCCCAGCGTCACCACGTGACTGGCGGCCCCGCACAGCATCACTGGCGGCCCCCGCACAGCGTCACAGTGTCGCTGGCGGCCCCCGCACAACATCAGTGGTCGCTGGCGGCCCCGCACAGCGTCACAACGTGACTGGCGGCCCCACACAGCATCACATCGTCACTGGCGGCCGCACACAGCGTCACTGGCGGCCCCGCACTGCGTCACAACGTCACTGGCGGCGCCACACAGCATCACTGGCGCCCCCCGCACAACGTCAGTGGTCGCTGGCGGCCCCCGCACAACGTCAGTGGTCGCTGGCGGCCCCGCACAGCGTCACAACGTCACTGGCGGCCCCGCACAGCGCCACAGCATCACTGGCGGCCCCGCACAGCGTCACTGGCGGCCCCCGCACAGCGTCACTGGCGGCCCCCTCACAGCGTCACTGGCGGCCCCGGACAACGTCACTAAAGGCCCCGCACAACATCACTGGTGGCCCCGCACAGCGTCAGTGGTCGCTGGCGGCCCTGCACAGCGTCACAAAGTCACTGGTGGCCCAGCACAGCGTCACAGCGTCACTGGCTGCCCCGCACAGCGTCACAGGCGGCCCCGCACATCGTCACAACGTCACTGGCGGCCCTGCGCAGCGTCACTGGCGGCCCCCGCACAACGTCAGTGGTCACCGGCGGCCCCCGCACAGCATCAGTGGTCGCTAGCGGCCCCCGCACAGCGTCACAGCGTCACTGGCAGCCCCCGCACAGCGTCACAGCGTCACTGGCGGCCCCCGCACAGCGTCACTGGCGGCCCCACACAACGTCACTGGCGGCCGCACACAACATCACTGGCGGCCCCGCACAGCGTCACTGACGGCCCCGCACAACGTCACTGGCGGCCCCGCACAGCATCATTGGCGCCCCCGCACAACGTCACTGGCGGCCCCACACAGCGTCACTGGTGGCCCCGCACAACATCACTGGTGCCCCCGCACAGCGTCACTGGCGCCCCCGCACAGCGTCACTGGTCCCTGGCACCCCCGCACAGCGTCACCGGTTCCTGGCGCCCCCGCACAGCGTCACTGGTGCCCCTGCACAGCGTCATTGGTCTCTGGTGTCCCCGCACAGCGTCACTGGTCCCTGGTGACCCCGCACAGCATCACTGGTCCCTGGTGACCCCGCACAGCATCACTGGTCTCTGGTGTCCCCGCACAGCGTCACTGGTGACCCCCCCCATACAACATCACTGGTCGCTGGTGACCCCCCCATACAACATCACTGGTCACTGGAACTCCCACACAGCATCACTGGTGTGCCTGCACAGCGTCACTGGCGGCCCCGCACACGTCACTGGCGGCCCCGCACAGCGTCACAGCGTCACTGGCGGCCCCGCACAGCGTCACTGGCGGCCCCCGCACAACGTCAGTGGTCGCTGGCGGCCCCCGCACAGCGTCAGTGGTCGCTGGCGGCCCCGCACAGCGTCACAAC
This sequence comes from Chiloscyllium plagiosum, assembly GCF_004010195.1. Lineage (NCBI taxonomy): Eukaryota > Metazoa > Chordata > Chondrichthyes > Orectolobiformes > Hemiscylliidae > Chiloscyllium > Chiloscyllium plagiosum. The sequence goes on along the minus strand of NC_057736.1, from coordinate 9,841,501 downwards.
GTCACTGGCGGGCCCACACAGCGTCACAGGTGGCCCCAGCACAGCGTCACAGCGTCACTGGCGGCCCCGTACAGCGTCACTGGCGGCCCCGCTCAACGTCACAACGTAAATGGTGGCCCCGCACAGCGTCACTGGCAGCCCCCGCACAACGTCAGTGGTCGCTGGCGGCCCCGGCACAGCGTCACAACGTCACTGGCGGCCCCGCACAGCGTCACAACGTCACTGGCGGCCCCGCACAGCGTCATTGGTGGCCCAGCACAACGTCAGTGGTCACTGGCGGCCCATGCACAACGTCAGTGGTCGCTGGCGGCCCCCGCACAGCGTCACAACGTCACTGGTGGCCCCCGCACAGTGTCACAGCGTCACTGGCGGCCCCGCACAGCGTCACAGCGTCACTGGCGGCCCCGCACAGCGTCTCAACGTCACTGGCGACCCCCGCACAGCGTCACTGGTGGCCCCGCACAACGTCACTGGCGGCCCGCACAACATCACTGGCGGCCCTGCACAGCGTCACTGGCGGCCCCGCACAACGTCACTGGCGCCCCCGCACAGCGTCACCGGTCCCTGGCACCCCCGCACAGCGTCACTGGTGCCCCTGCACAACGTCATTGGTCTCTGGTGTCCCCGCACAGCGTCACTGGTCCCTGGTGACCCCGCACAGCGTCACTGGTCTCTGGTGTCCCCGCACAGCGTCACTGGTGACCCCCCTCATACGACATCACTGGTCGCTGGTGACCCTCCCATACAACATCACTGGTCACTGGTACTCCCGCACAGCGTCACTGGTGCCCCTGCACAGCGTCATTGGTGTCTGGTGTCCCCGCACAGCATCACTGGTGACCCCCCCATACAACATCACTGGTCACTGGTACTCCCGCACAGCGTCACTGGTGCCCCTGCACAGCGTTATTGGTCTCTGGTGTCCCCGCACAGCGTCACTGGTGTCTCCGAACAACATCACTGGTGCCCCTGCACAGCATCACTGGTCGCTGGTATCCTCGCACAGCATCACCGGTCACTGGTGTCCCTACACAGCGTCACTCGTCGTTGGTGTGTCTGCACGGCGTCGCTGGTCACTGGTGTACCTGTGTGGGGACACTGGTCACTGGCTTCCCTGTTGTGGGCTGCCAGCTGCCAACCTTGCCTTGGACACTGGGAGTTAGAGGCCAGGGCCAGGTGTCTGAAGCCAAGAGAAGGGAGGAAAAGAGGGAGAAAACAAGGAAAAAAAAGGATAAAGAATGGGCGGAGCAGATGAACTCCGGCTGGAGCATCTTATTCTGCTCCCATCTTACCAGAAGAAAGCACAATACATGCTGGGAATTGTAATCCACTACTTTTAACTCCCTTTAACTGATTGAGATTTGTTTTAGGAATTTCCATGAATGTAAGCTACAAGGTTCTCAAGAAACACCAGTGAAAATCAAAACATTGTTACATACAATTTGAACATAAGAAATTACCAAACGAATTTGTATAAAGGATAAGCTTCTGAAGCTAAATTTTTCATGAAAACATAGGTGGCTGACTTTTACACAAAGGACATTTTTGGAAGAATTAAGATTCACCCTCTGCCATCACCTCAGTGTTGTAGTTGCTCCTATCAACTCTGCCCTTGACATATGGAACTGAACTAACTCCACAGAGGCCAGTAGCCTGTCCGTCAAGTCACCCTTTATTTACATGTGCACAGTACATAATACTGATCCAGCAGCCTCAGAGCAGCTCTCAGAATGAACAGAACCTCTGACACTCCTATTTTCTAATTTTTTTTTCCTTTCATGTGCAGGTGTGAGATAGTGAGAGACACAAGGTGTACGAATCTTTATTCAATTTCCACCACCAGGAAGAAAGGAAAACAGCCGAGTGGTCAGTGACAAGAAGTGCCCTTCACATCAAAGGGCAGTGCTGTGTGATCAAAACAGTGAAGGGGAGGGGAGGGACTAAATCAAAATAGAGTTGGACGGGAAAATAATGCACTCCACTCCCTGCGGCGCCCACCTCTCCCTGAACAACTCCAGGGTGTTGGGGCGCCCACCTCTCCCTGAACAACTCCAGGGTGTTGGTGGACACCGTGCTCCTTCTCCAAGGACACCCGGGCCCTAACGTAACCGCGGAAGAGGGGCAGGCAGTCGGCCCTAACGAACCCCTCCATGGCCCGCTGCCTGGACCTGTTGATGGCCAGTTTGGCCAGGCACAGGAGCAGACCCACGAGGAGGTCTTCAGACCTGCCCTCCCTCCTCCGTACCGGGTGCCCAAAGATCAGAAGCGGGGGACTGAAGTGCAACCAAAAGCAGAGGAGGAGGTTTTTAAGAAAATCAAAAAGGGAGTGCAAACGCCCACACCCAATATACACGTGGTCCACGGACTCCACAACACCACAGAACAAGCAGTTGGGCTGGGAGTCCGTGAACCACCACAATCTGCTGCGTGCAGCACCCTCCACCCCAGATCCCCGAGAGAAAGGGGGAGGACTCTCGAGTAGAGAGCCCTCCACTGGGGATCCCCACCGTCCGGTGGCAAATGGGCACGCCAAGGCATGTCGGGACGGTGGATGAGGGAGAAGAGGTGGACGGTGTGCAGCAGCAGTCGATACAGGGCCCGCCTTTTTACATCCTTAAAAAGGGACAAAATGAAAATTCCTGAGGCGGCTCAGGTTGTGGGGCACAGGCTCCCGCGGGAAGTACGGGACCTTGGGGCCAATGTGAAATTCCGTCCGG
>NC_057736.1:9829928-9838767 GCF_004010195.1 Chiloscyllium plagiosum | reverse complement strand
CGGCACCCAGTACGTCCCCGACCCTGGTCACCCTCGCCGCCGCGGCCCTCTCCTCCGACAGCCACTCGAACCCGCGAGTACGGAGGTGCGGATTCCTGAGCAACGGCTCCCTGACGACAGCCGCTACTCCAGCCGGAGGGTAGGCGCGACGCGATTCGACCATGTTCCAGACAGTGATCAGGTCCTGGTAAAAGACAGGCAGCGTCTTGAGGGCGACCTGCAAACCGTCACGGTCGACGAACAGGAGCTGCGTGTCGTAGTTGAGGTTACGCACCTGGCGGAAAAAATACGTCGCCAGGGCGCACCATCTAGGAGGAGGCTCGACGTAAAGGTATCGCTGCAAGGTCTGAAGGCGGAACGTCGCGACCTGGGTGCGGGCGCACACCAGCGACTGGCCGCCCTCCTCAATAGGGAGACTCAGAACCTGTGCGGCGACCCAGTGCATCTTTTTGTCCCAGAAGAAATCGACCAACGTTCTCTGGATGCCAGCGACAAAGCCAGGAGGAGGGACCAAAGTGACCAGCCGGTACCACAGCATGGCGGCCACCAGCTGGTTTATGAGCAGCACTCGACTCCTGTAAGATAGCACTCGGAGCAGTCCTGTCCAGCGGCCTAGGCGAGCCGAGACTTTGGCCTCCAGCTCCTGCCAGTTGGCCGGCCAGGATTCCTCAGCCGGGCTGAGGTAGACCCAAGTTAGAGGAGATGGGAGGTACTCCAGCTGAACCCCCATAACTCCTCCGGCAGAGAGTCCACCCGCCACGGGCCGACCAGTAGTCCGGAACATTTGGCCCAGTTGATCCTGGCGGAAGACGCCGTCGAGTACACGGCCTGGCACTCGCGCATCCTCCCCAGGTCAGACGGGTCGGTGAAAGTGAGGAGCACGTCGTCGGCGTAGGCCGAGAGGACCACCCCCGTGGCCGTGCCGCGCAGAACCAGCCCCGACAACCTCCTCCGCAAGAGGTGCAGGAAAGGCTCCACGCACAGGGAATACAGCTGGCCGGACAGGGGGCAGCCTTGACGCACTCCTCTCCCGAAGCGAAGGGGCGCCATCAGGGACCCGTTAACTTTAACCAGACACTCTGCGGCGGCGTACAAAAGTTGGATCTGGGCGACGAACTGTGTCCCGAACCCGAATGCCCGCAGAGTCCCGAGCAGGTACTCGTGATCGACCCTGTCGAACGCCTTCTCCTGGTCGAGAGACAGGAAGGCGCTCGGCAGACCAGACAGTTGACAGAAATGGATCAGGTCCCAGACCAGTTGGCGTTGTCGTGTATCATCCAGCCCGGGACCGTGTAGGACTGGTCCGGGTGAATCATGTGGGCCAGCACGGAGGCCAGGCGAGAAGACAACACCCTGGCGAAGATTTTGTAGTCTGTGCTGAGGAGGGAGACCAGACGCCAGTTCTTGAAAGAACAAAGGTCCCCCTTCTTTGGCAGCAGGACGATGACCGCCCTGCGCCAAGAAAGGGGCAGCTCTCCGGCATTTAGATACTCCCCCAGGACCTGTGCGTAGTCGCTCCCCAGGATGTCCCAGAACGCCCTGAAGAACACCACAGTCAGCCCGTCCAGCCCCGGGGACTTGCCCCCCCGAGAGCCGGTCGAGGGCGCCGGTCAGCTCCTCCAAGGTGACAGGAGCATCGAGCCTTCCGGCGTCCTCCAGGCCAAACTGCGGCAGGTCCTCCCACAGAACTCTGCGAGCATCCTCGCTGGACGGATCCGGAGAAAACAGAGCCGTGTAATAGTTTCGGACGTGGGCCCTGATACCCTCTGGATCCGAGACGAGGGACCCGTCGTCGGCCAGCAGCATAAGGAGCTGCTGGGTGCCACGCCTTTTTTCCAGCGAGGAGGAGCTGGATCCGCAACCTCACGTACGCGCCCCGAGCCCCGATGAGCTGCAGGTCCCAGAGCACGGCCTTCTTCTCTTCGTACGCCCCGCGCAGGGCCGGGTCCACGTCGGGCTGACCAAGGCGTGACTCCAGGTCGAGCATCTCCCTCTCCAACTCCCTGATCCTGGATTTCCGCCTCTTCGTCGACCCCCTCGCGTACTCCTGACAGAAAGTGCGGACGTGAGCCTTTCCCACGTCCCACCATAGCCTCAGGGAGGGGAAGCTTCCCTGCTTCCTTCTCCAGCCGGCCCAAAAATGACGAAACGAGTCCCGGAACCGCTCGTCCTCCAGCAGCAGGTTGTTAAAGTGCCAATACGCGGAGCCGAGCCTGGCTCCGAACGGAAGGAGTTCCGCCCACGCCAGGTGATGGTCCGTGCACGACACTTGCCGCGTGGAGGCCTTTGGAAAACAGGAGGCATACGCCCGAAGGTGAAGGCGATGGAGTCGGGCTGGCGATTCTGCCAGATGTCCACCAGCTCGAAGGACTTGATCAAGTCCCCCAACCTCTTCCCCGACGCGCAGCCAGTGCGGGCACCGCCGTGGTCCCTGCCCTCGAGGACGCAGTTAAAATCTCCCCCGAGGACAACGCACTGGTTCTCGTCGATGGAAGCGAGATGAGCGGACACTTCTTCGAAGAAGCTCGCTTGCCTCGGCCCGGCCAGGGGAGCATAGACGTTCACCAAGTGAAGCACCGCGCCCTCAGCCGAACCGTCAGGTGAAGCAAATGGCCTGGCACGGGCTCCCTGACCCCCAAGATCTCTGGCTGAAAATGCGGGGCCAACAGGATAGCCACCCCGCCAGATCTGCGGGTGAGGTGACTCATGTAGACCCCCCCCCTCGCCACTCCAGGAGCCAGGTGGCTTCGTCTCCCGGGATAGTGTGGGTTTCTTGCAGGAAGCACACTGCATACCTCCTGTCCCGGAGGACCGAGAGGGTCTGGAATCTGCGCTGTGACTCCCTGCTGCCATTGATGTTGAGGTTGGCTATAGTTGTCTTCATATCGGAAGCATCGTGCAACCACCACCAGTACATTTAAAAAAAACTATATCCATTTACTGGGAGGATGAGGGAGGGGCACAGAAGTCCCTCACCCGCAGTGCCCCCAGGAAGTTCCTGACTCGCTTTCGCTCGTTCATGTCGAGCCCAGGCGCCTGATGAGCAGCGTCAGCCAACCAGTAGACTCTCTCGAAGGAGCTCCAGCGGTCGAGCACCAGTTGGGCTCTATCCCGGCGACTCCAAGTTTCCTCGACAAACTCCCGGTGTTCCTCGAGGGGGATGAGGGGGGAGATCGGTGGAGGGCACCTGGGACACGAAAACGTCACTGGAGACAGACTCCGCTTCGTCCCTGGTGTCCGCCACCAATCCCGAACCCTCTGGCTTAGCCCCCGCTACTGGGGCTTGTGGTGTTGACTTCGGGGGAGGGGGAGTGGGTGTGGCGGCGCCACCCTCAGCCGTTGGTGTAGGCAGGGCAGCCTTCTGGGTGGGGCAGTTTTTTCTAATGTGCCCCACCTCGTGGCACAGGTGGCACCTCATGCCATCCGCAAGACACGGTAGGCCGCGCCCTCATGGAGGAGGGTAAAGGAGCCCTCGGTGACCTCCTCCCGGGCCAGGCAAATGAACACCTGGCGTTGGAAGGAGTATACGTGCCAGAGGGCAGTGTCCTTAAGACCGAGCAGGAGCGGTTGGACACCAGACCGGATCTCCCCCAAGGTGGTGAGGTGGGGAAGAAGGAGCTCACTGGCAATGAACAGTGGGTCGTTGGAGATCACAACTCTCTGGCCCGTGACCTCCAAAGGGTCAACGGGCAAATGTGTCCCGCCCACAGTGAGCCCCCTCTCCACGGCCAGGTGGACCGCCTGCTCGGTCTTAAGGAAGAAGACGGCCTTCCCGTACATCCGGGCCGCAGCGACGATGGCCAGTGGGCCGACCACACTAGCCATGGCCTTGCTGCAGGCCTCGATGGACATGTTGGGGTGGGGATAGGCCTTTACCCCCAGGCTGGGGCTGTTTTCCCTGGAGCATCGGAGGCTGAGGAATGACCTTATAGAGGTTTAAAAAATTATGAGGGGCATGGATAGGGTAAATAGGCAGTCTTTTCCCTGGGGTCGGGAGTCCAGAACTAGAGGGCATAGGTTTAGGGTGAGAGGGGAAAGATATAAAAGAGACCTAAGGCGCAACTTTTTCACACAGAGGGTAGTACGAGTATGGAATAAGCTGCCAGAAGAAGTGGTGGAGGCTGGTACAATTGCAACATTTAAAAGGCATTTGGATGGGTATATGAATAGGAAGGGTTTGGAGGGATATGGGCCGGGTGCTGGCAAGTGGAGCTAGATTGGGTTGGGATATCTGGTCGGCATGGACAGGTTGGACCAAAGGGTCTGTTTCCATGCTGTACATCTCTATGACTCTAAAGAAATGTTAGTGTTTTTATTTTGATGTATTCATTAATGGAGCAGCAATACAACAGCCCTTGCCAAATCTTCAAACTAAAGTGTTATGAAAACAAATGAGAAATAAAACACAAATCAGAGTCATTTATTGGCCCTAATCCAAATGTTGGATTAATTTAATGCTACGTGCTTTTTGGGAAATATTTGGATCTGCAGCCAAATAACAGATATATCATTACAAAGAAAACTTCCTATGGATTTTAAGAACTTCTTCAAGTAATGCAAAAATGTGCATATCAGATTAAGCTGAACATGAAATGTAACACACGTATCACGAAATGTATTTATATATAGACAGAGGCAGACAAAAAACAATTTTGTATTGTCACATTGTTACACTTTACCTTTTATGATAACTATTTCTAGTGTTCATAGAATAATAAATCATGCTTATTCCTTGCACAATTTTGTATACCAGGAGATACTAAATCTTCTCATCTGCTGATCGTACCAAGCTCGGTGGAAAATTAAGCTGTGATGAGGACACAGAGAGGGTGCAAAGAGTAAAGTGAGTGCGCAACCACATGGCAGTTGAACTATAATACAGTGAAGTTTGCAAGTTGTACATTTTGATTGTAACAATAAAAAGGAAGAATATTTTTAATAAGGTGAAAAACCTGTTAATACTCAAAGAGACTTGTGAGCACTCATTCGTATAAGGAATGCAGAAAGTCAGTACGCGTGTGCAGCAAGCAATTGGAAAGACAATTATAATGTTGGTCTTTATTGGAAATGGCTTGAACATCAGGAATAAAGAAGTATTGGCAAGATTGTACATGTCTGGAATAATGTATGCAAATGTGATCTCTATTTTTAAGAAATGTACTTGTATTTGATGGTGGTATAGCAAAGAATTACTGGAATGAAAGGGTGACCAATAATGAGAAGGTGAGTAAATTGAGTTCATATTGTCTGGCAATTTTGTTGTGAAATACAAGACTCTGAAGAGGCTTGAAAGGGTAGGCATGTTTCTGTTGGTTAGAGAACTAAAACATGGGGCTACAGACTCATGATAAGGGGCCAATCATTTTGGACTGGGACAGGAGAAATTATTTCACTCAGAATTATGAATCAATTGAATTCTACCCCAGAGGGCTTCAATAAATTTAAAACTGGGATAGATAGATGTTTGGTCGTTCATGAAACCAGTAGATATGGATAAGGACAGGAAAGTGGAATTGAGTCAAAGATCAGCCATGATTACATCAAATGATGGTACAAGTTCAATGGGCAGACTGGTCTTTTCCCGCTCCAACTTCTTGTCTTCTTGTGATTCGTCCCTCATCAAATTATTGATATAATATATCACTTACAGTGCTCATCAGACTGACACAAAGTAACTCACAAGCGGTAGGATTATCAGGCATCATGAGGATGATGCATTTGCTGCACACGTTGATCTATGCAAGAAGAGGCAAAAGCTGTGGAGGAACTTTCATAGAAGCATAGAGTTCTAATGGTGTAGATAGAGGCCATTTGGCCATCGAGTCTAGAACCAACCGTCAGAAGAGCATTTCACCCAGATGCACCCCATCCCTGTAACCCCACATTTAATATGGTTGATTCACCTAGTCTACACATCTCTGGACACTATAGACAATTTTACATGGTCAATCAATTAGACCTGCACATCTTTCAACTGTGGGACGAAACCAGAGCACCTGGTGGAAATCCACGCAGACATTGGGAGAATTTGCAAACTCCACACAGACAGTCTTTAATACTGTATCTTTACAAGACATGTTGTGTCTTCTAAATGTGATTTCCTTGCATCAGGACATCTTAACTGATGGGTTGGTGATGTCATTTCCTGTTCTTTTTGATGTGTTTGTTGATAGAGTTCCGGTTGGAATGCCATATGTCTAGGAATTCTCGTGCATGTCTCTGTTTGGCTTGGCCAAGGATGGATGTGTTGTCCCAGTTGAAGTGGTGTCCTTTCTTATCTGTATGTAAGGATACTAGTGAGAGAGGGTCTTGTCGTTTTATGGCAAGTGGCCTGAGAAAAATAACCAGAAATGACATCACCACAGGAAATGACAGCACCAACCCAAAGAAACCCAAACATATAAATAGAAAGCAGGAATCAGCAGCAGTGCTTTGCCTGGAGGCTTACTGAAGATGTTACCTGGTAGGGTGACGAAACATCTGGAAATGAACCTTCCAGCTCAGCGAGCAAACCTACATCCAGAACCTCAACCTGAGCTACAAATCTCAAAACTCGCTAAGCTGATAGGCAGCTGGTCGAGTTTCTTTTCCTATCCGGTGCCTTCACAAAAGTAATTCGAGTCACCAGAAGCTGTTGGCAAATCCAAGCCAGGCATTGTTTGGTTCCTAAAGGCTACCTGTTGAGACCAACTTGAAAGAAGATCAATGGCAAACATGAAACTCTTTTTTTTCCCTTTGTGCTGTGTGGTGAGGTTCTTAGAGAGAGACTGTGTCCAGGGGTTGAAAGCAATGATATGGCAATCACAGGCATCCACTTTAACCCTCATCTTTGTCTCTGAAGAGGCAGGTGTTCGTGCTTTGAGGCCCTTACGCAGTCAATCTTTGACTACTTAAGGGCTTTAATTGCTGGCAAGTCAAGAAAGTTGCCAAAGGACTTACTTCTTCAGCATTTACTTGCACAGGTGGTGAGAAGAGAGTGAGTTTTTCTCTAGTTTTTCTCCCCTCCTTGTCATTTCCAGGAAAGGGAATACTCGGCCCGATGTCTAAAATATTTAAGTACATTTACTAAAATGTTGCTATCTTGGAGCCAGAGTTTGTGACATTCTGTCTTAATTTATGTTTTTTTTGTACAGCTTGTTGCTGAACCCAGCTTCTGTTAGCACACATTACACTGACCTTGTCCAATTTAACCTTTATGACTTCTATAGAATTTGGGATAAAATTAATGCATAAGGTGGTTAAAGAATAATGATAACAGACATAAAAGAATTGAAAAACACAGCTGCAGAAAACAAACTACAAACTAACAAAATTCAAAAAGATAAAAATATCCAAAATCATTTTCATTGACTTCAGTTTATCTGACAAATAGTTTCAAATACACTTTTACATTGAGGCATAGATAAACAGCCTCACAATGTTATGATTCTGGATCAGTGGTGCTGGAAGAGCACAGCAATTCAGGCAGCATCCGAGGACAGGCAAAATCGACGTTTCGGGCAAAAGCCCTTCATCGGGCTTTTGCCCGAAACGTCGATTTTGCCTGTCCTCGGATGCTGCCTGAATTGCTGTGCTCTTCCAGCACCACTGATCCAGAATCTGGTTTCCAGCATCTGCAGTCATTGTTTTTACCTCACAATGTTATGAGTTAACCCACTGTAATCAGCATCTTGGCATTCTGTACAGTCTTCCTTTTTTTTGCCACTCTCTTCCTGAATGTATAGTCATTGTTGACACTTGAACATACAGTGAGGATTATTCAATTCTTTCCACACCTAGCATACATGTTCCAAATATAGCAGTTATTAGATAATCAGTAATTCCTAGTCCATCAAGAATATGGTCAGCTGTAAGACGCAATGGGCAGAATCTTGCTGAGATAGCAGTCTGGATAACCAGTAAGAGACCTGCACTGCCTCTTTCAGGGAAGGCTCACCAAATCTCATGACAATCAGGCATTGAGGAGTCTATGGATAGGCCTCCACCTGGAATCAAAACTCTGGAGAACCAAGCAATGCACAGCAAGAGCTGTTGGCCAGTCAGAAGCTGATGGGACTTGTGCTCAGCAGTGCTATGATTAGGGTGGCCATCTATAGGTCTTAATTGATATCAGGGGGATAGATCAACAATGAGAGCCCTCCTACCCTAGACTTTATTTTAGTGAATGCAAGAAGGTAGTGGGGATTGTGTACACCACTGCCTTGCCAAATTAAATAACCTTCCCATCTCTAGGATAGACAGCTAAAAGAACAACAGGTCAGGCAGCATCCAGGGAACAGGAGAATCGACGTTTCGGGCATAAGCCCTTCTTCAGGAATGAGGAAAGTTTGTCCAGCAGGCTAAGATAAAAGGTAGGGAGGAGGGACTTGGGGGAGGGGCGTCGGAAATGTGATAGGTGGAAAGAGGTCAAGGTGAGGGTGATAGGTCAGTTGACACCGTCCTGTCCCCCTTAGTCCAAGAACTCCCCACCTACGTTCGGGACAGCACCCATGCCCTCCACCTGCTCCATGATTTTCGCTTCCCCGGTCCCCAACGCCTTATTTTCACCATGGACATCCAGTCCCTGTACACCTCCATCCCCCATCACGAAGGACTCAAAGCCCTCCGCTTCTTCCTTTCCCGCCATACCAACCAGTACCCTTCCACTGACATCCTCCTTCGACTGACTGAACTGGTCCTCACCCTGAACAACTTCTCTTTCCAATCCTCCCACTTCCTCCAAACGAAAGGAGTAGCCACGGGCACCCGCATGGGCCCCAGCTATGCCTGCCTCTTCGTAACCCTCCTTCGACTGACTGAACTGGCCCTCACCCTGAACAACTTCTCTTTCCAATACTCC
>NC_057736.1:9824374-9827569 GCF_004010195.1 Chiloscyllium plagiosum | reverse complement strand
AAATGTGTTGCTGGAAAAGCGCAGCAGGTCAGGCAGCATCCAGGGAACAGGAGAATCGACGTTTCGGGCATAAGCCCTTCTTCAGGAATGAGGGAGGTTTGTCCAGCAGGCTAAGATAAAAGGTAGGGAGGAGGGACTTGGGGGAGGGGTGTCGGAAATGTGATAGGTGGAAAGAGGTCAAGGTGAGGGTGATAGGTCAGACTGGGGTGGGGGCGGAGAGGTCAGGAAGAACCTGACCTCTTCTTCCTGACCTCTCCGCCCCCACCCCAGTCTGACCTATCACCCTCACTTTGACCTCTTTTCACCTATCACATTTCCGACGCCCCTCTCCCAAGTCCCTCCTCCCTACCTTTTATCTTAGCCTGCTGGACAAACCTTCCTCATTCCTGAAGAAGGGCTTATGCCCGAAACGTCGATTCTCCTGTTCCCTGGATGCTGCCTGACCTGCTGCGCTTTTCCAGCAACACATTTTCAGCTCTGATCTCAAGCATCTGCAGACCTCACTTTCTCCTCCAGCTAAAAGAACAAGAACATTCTGCCCAACCCCTCTCCACTCTATCTTGCTGCTGTGTGATTTTTAGCTTTGTCCACCTCAGTTCAACACTGGCATCTCCACATCATAAATCAACCATCTTAGTGCAGACCAGGCATTGACTCTTGAAATCATTGTTTAACTAAATCACTGAGAAGCACTCAGCCATATGTTACAAATGAAAACATCAGAGGATTTCATGATGATTTGTCCATTAGACACATGGCTGAATTATTTTATTCTGATCTCTGATACTTCCCTTATTCAGAATTTTTCACTGAATCTTTGTAGCCTTCGCCTGAACTCAGGGAATTTCCGTAATGGCTAAATTTCCTCATGAGTATAAGTTTCAGATCGTATTTGTTGTATAATAAGGGTCGCTATTTCACCTTCAGTACACATCCTAAATTGTATTTTGAATTGAAGAAGGAATACTTTTAAGCCCTCTGGCATAAATAACTGGTAGGTGATTAGCAATGGTAAATGTTTCCGGACCTAATTTAGTCATTGGAGAATTCTCTTTTCCCCTGAGGCTTTCAAAACATGTCACTATAGAATTGCTACTATAATTGATCACATTGAATATAAACCCTTATGCAAATATATTAATTTGACATTAATAAATACATTTATATTATTTTCTTTACAAAATCCACAAAGTCTCATCACTGAGCTTGACATCATATACCACTTTGCCATTTTATATTTGGATATTTTGCAAAGAATTCAAGGAAGCACACCGTAAAAAATACAATTGGTACCTTGGGCTGGACTGTTGGGACTGTAATGCTCTTTTCCAAAACTGCACTGTAAATGGCTAAACCAAAGCATTATGGCTGGCCAAGGGGAGCAATGTGCTACATCAATCCACAGGATTAATCTGGGGCCTCAGGTTTTAATCCTACCATGGCAAATGATGGAATTGGAATTCAATACTTGAAAAAATGTCTGGAATTGAATCTAACAATGACTATAAAATCATTGCAGAATGCCAAGAAAAACCCATCTGGTTCACTGAAGTCCCTTAGGAGAATGCAAACTCACCTGTTCTGGCCTCCATACTACTTCAGACCCACAGAAATGTGGTTGAATCTTAACCATCCTCTGGGGATACGCAATAAATGCTGGCCTAGCCAAAGACATGCATATTCCGTGAAAGAATAAAAATAAGTATGACACAATACACTTTCATTATTCAGCACGTTTTGACATTTTACTGCCATATAAGTAAAAGCATTTGTGCACCAAATCACTATAAAGCGATTTGCGAAGTCCACTGGTGTTTGAAGTACTTGATGAAGGAGCCCTTAGGCTCCTGTAACGCAGTGCTGGTGTCCCTAACTCTGGTTCTGTAGACCTGCATTGAAGTCCCACCTGCTCCAGAGTTGTATAATAATATCTCTGAACAGTAGAAATATATATAAATGCAAGTATTAGCTTTGCAAGAGGAAACACCTCCACGAAGCTAAAGATTCCTGAATTAAAATATTTGCAAAAGAGCGATCGATAGGATTTATTTCCCTCCCTGTGTAAAGGAGCTACATTGAAACTGCAACTCCAGAGTGAATGTAATTGCAACATAGGGGCACGTGATCCTCAGTAACCTTTTCAACCTCTCGGCGATGTTAGCAGATGACCCCGGAACCAATTCCTCTGTTTCCGGGCCGAGAGGTGGCGAAGCTCAGGGTGAGGATGGGGAGGGGGAGAATATCTATTAAGTTGGGGGTGGGGTGCGTCGGGGAGAAGCAGGGGTATCGGACATCGTATTCCCTCTTCCTGCAGGGTACTTCCACCGTGGGAAGCGGCACATTGTTGACTCCCCCTCCCCTCCGCCCTGTATCTTTGCTCAGAGACCCCGGACCCGTGATTATCAGATTTAACCAATGGTCCGTTTATTTTTAAATTCTGACATCAGCCAAGAACACAAGAATGAGGAGCAGCAGTAGGCCATTTCAGCCTGCTCTGCGATTAATTAAATCATGGGTGGTCAGGTTACGGTCTCCATTCCATTTACCCGTCTGCCCACAACTCTGAGCCCCTACTCGACCCAACAGCCCCTTAACTCAGCCTTGCGTGTATTCAGTCACCCAGCCAATACTCCTCTCTTAGGAAGCGAATTCCAAAGATGAACAACCACCTGAAAAAAAATCTTCCGTACCCAGACTTAAATTAGGTATTACAAATTTTTAAACCACGCATCTTAGTTCTAGTCTCCCCTGCCATCAAATCATCTCAGGATCTTTTATTTTTCAATAAGGTTACCTCATTCTTTTAAATTCCAAAGGATATATGTCCAACCTTTTCAACTTTTGTTTTATAAGCTAACCCCTCTGTCCTGGTAATGAGTTGTGAATGTTCTCTGATTTACTTCTAATGCAATTATTTACTTGTGGTATGGAGACCAAAACTGTATAATTGACTTCAGATGTAGGTCTTGACAATGATCGATACAACCATATGAAGGGTTTGGTTAGCTCAGTTGGCTGGACAGCTGGTTTGCAATGCAGAGTAGCACCAACAGCATGATGTAAAAAGAGGTAAAAACAATGACTGCAGATGCTGGAAACCAGATTCTGGATCAGTGGTGCTGGAAGAGCACAGCAATTCAGGCAGCATCCGAAGACAGGCAAAATCGACGTTTCGGGCAAAAGCCCTTCATCAGG